>NC_088865.1:45301731-45403466 GCF_032884065.1 Artemia franciscana
ATAGCCATTTTGTTCCGCATAGTCAAAAACCATAATAACTATGTCTTTGGGAATGACTTACTCCCCCACAGTCCCTGGGGGAGGGGCTGCAAGTTACAAACTTCAACCAGTGTTTACATATAATAATGGTTATTGGGAAATGTACAGTCGTTTTTAGGGGATTTTTTTTTAGTTTTGGGGGTGGGGTTGAGGGGAGGGGGCTAAGTGAGAGGATTTTTCCTTGGAGAAATATGTCATGGGGGAACAGAAATTCAATGAAAAGGGCGCAGGATTTTCTAAAATTACTATAAAAAAATGAAAAAATAAACATGGAAAAATTCTTTCAATTGAAAGTAAGGAGTACCATTGAAACTTAAAACGAACAGAGATTATTACGCACACGAGGGGTTCTAAAAACACTTTAGCATAAAGAGCGAGGTATTTAGGAGGAGATAAATACCTCGCTCTTTATGCTAAAGTATTTTTAGTAATTTCAACTATTTATTCTACGACCTTTCTGATTCAGGGGTCATTCTTAATGAATTGGGACAAAATTTATGCTTTAGTGTAAAGAGCGAGGTATTAACGAGGGTACAAACCCCCTCATATACATAATAAAAATTTAAGAATATAAAAGTTTGTTACGTAAGTTAATTCTTAAGTTACGTATATTTTTTACTAATAAAAAAATTCGTTAAAAATTAAAATTTATAGTTGCCTTTTTGTGTAACCGAAAAATTGCATGGCAACTAGGCCTCCTTCCCCATCCCATATTTCTCAAAATTGTCTGATCAGAACTAAGAGAAAGCCATTTAGCCAAAAAAGGAATTAAAATGTAAATTTCATTTTAATAATTTATGTGTGGAGAGCCAAAATCAAACATGCATTAATTCAAAAACGTTCAGAAATTATTTAAAAAATTAGTTTTTCTAACTGAAAGTAAGGAGCGACATTAAAACTTAAAACGAACAGAAATTACTTCGTATATGAAATGGGTTGTCCCCTCCGCAATCCTTCGCTCTTTACGCTAAAGTTTGACTCTTTACCACAATTCTGCTTTTTAAGAAAAATTAAAAGCTTTAGCATAAAGAGTGAGGGATTGCGGAGGGGACAACCCATTTCATATACGGAGTATTTTCTGTTCGTTTTAAGTTTTAATGTTGCTCCTTACTTTCAGTTAGAAAAACTAGTTTTTTTTATGTAATTATTAGGAAAGGGCGAATGTCGGATCCTGTGTGTGTAAACGAAATACTAAGGGTATCGAGGTGAAATTTTGAGGTATTTTAGGAATATGTTGAGCGAAATCAAAAGTACCTATCTGTATTCAAGCTAACAAATATATGTATCTGCAAAATCTTAGGAACGGGTAATGGTTTTAAGTTAAAGCCTTCAGGTAATGTTGAGGGGGTTTTTCAGATTAATAAATAAAAATATCTCATGGATTATATCCTGCCTGTATGTCTTATACCATTCAGATCCAGGATAACTGATACGTCATATTTACTAATTGATAATATTTATTCAACTGACAATGATGTTAGTACCTATGTCGTTTCTGATGATTCATCTGATCACTGCATATTTATGGCTGATTTTTGCTATAGTTCCCGTATAATAAAATAAAATCAACAAAGTGAACAGAATATGGGAAATTTTTTTTTTAATATTAAAAGAAGAACTAGGTGACGTTGAGTGGAGTTCGTAATTGATGAAATGAATCCAAATCAATCCTTCAATAACTTTTATAATATATTGACTGAAAAGCTTAATAAATTTGTCCCGTGTAAAAATCCAAAAGGAAAGAGGCACACACCAAGAAAACTATGGGTAAATGCAACGCTTCTGAGGTCTATTAATGAAGGGAATCATTAATAAAAAATAAAAATGAAGTATCCCACTGAAATAAATATATTAAGTTTTATAAACAATAAAAATACGTTAGTAAGGATTCTTAGAGAAAATGAAAGAGTTCATTATGAAAATTCATTATTTATATATATATATATATATATATATATATATATATATATATATATATATATATATATATATATATATATATATATATATATATATATATATATATATATATATATATATATATATATATATATATATATATTTGTGTGTGTGTATGTGTATGTGTGTATTTGTATTCTTACGCCAGATAACAGTTAATTAAGCAACGTTACCTGAATTATAATTGACCCAACGTAATTTTATGCTTTAGCAAAACATGAAGAAATGAGTTAGATAAGCAATTGCATTCGATTGTGCATATATATCAGAGAAAGAATGTTTCGAGGGATGAATTTAAATGGCCACGTTAATCTCTTTAACATGGCCTTACCACACTTATTCTTGAGTCACTAGGTCATCTTCACATACGTGACCAGAGGTTTTAGAAAAATTTGATTAGATCGACGAATTGGAATATAGAATCGCTAAGGTGTAGTTCAGATAGTTTAATCACAACAGAAAAAAAATACAGATTTTGTTCTTAAGGATTCTCACCAAGTGTTGAAAAGGTAAACGTTTATTTAAACACTAAATTTCAACTTTATTTGTCTGAATTTTTTCTTCCAACCTTCCCCCTCCCACTTTTAATTAGACATATAATGTACATTTGTTCCTAAGCTCATAATTTGCAGTGTTTTAAATACGGAATATTTATCCTTTGTTACGTTTTACATAATGCAGGTCAAACAGGGAGCTGGCGAAGGTCAAAAGAGGGAGTGTGCCTGATAGTTTTCCTTCAACCCCAATGAATTTAAAAAAATTAAAAGTGATAAAGAAATTATCAAGTGGAAAACATTGAAAAATCTAGGCTATAAATACGATTTTCAAGCCTGTCTCCCTACCTCCTCTTCTTTAGCAGTTTTTCCTTCCTGAACTCCCCTAAAAGTAGAGGGAGGGATGGTTAGGCCAGGTTAAACCCCTCAAAAGTAAAAAAACACAAACAACAAGTATTTGAATTTAACAAAAATACACTCTGACACCACACCGGCTATACATGAC
This sequence comes from Artemia franciscana, assembly GCF_032884065.1. Taxonomy (NCBI): domain Eukaryota; kingdom Metazoa; phylum Arthropoda; class Branchiopoda; order Anostraca; family Artemiidae; genus Artemia; species Artemia franciscana. The sequence goes on from NC_088865.1 coordinate 45,304,729, forward strand.
ACATGAAGCAAAGAAAAAAAAACAATGAATGAAAAATAAAATCAAATAGGCAAGAAAAACGACGGTGTGTCAGGCAGTGGAAAAGGCAGTGGCTGATGAATATTGGAACAATTAGATAAATACCCGTAATAACATTCTAAACCTGACTATCAGATTTCGTTGCGTAGTTTAAGAGATTTATGAAAGTTTTAATCACGGCTTAAGTGGGTGTCACAAGACGTTACGTAATTTCTTATGCTAAGTTGTTAGGTTAAGTTACATTAAATGTGACCTTTTACGCTTAAAGAACTTCTTTCTGGAAAAAAGTCTACATTTGTCGCTTTTGGAAGTAAACATGTTAAGAAGAAAATCCTTACTTAATACAAAAAAATGGTTGTTAATACATTTTGAATCGGTTGTACTGTATTCTACCCCCCTAATCTGCCAGTAGGTAAGCCAAATTATATATTCCAACGTGTTCTCCTTTTTTTGATTTCGTCAGCAATGATCCAATTTGCTGGCACAGGGGTAACAATGAGAGTAACGCATAGCAAAATGCATGAAATATATATATATATATATATACTAACTGTTATGGTGGCACTTCGCGCCACCCAAACACCTAGTTGGTGGGGCACTTCGCGCCCCCCCCAAGCCCCCCGCGCGCGTAAGTCGTTACGCGCCATTGTAGTTGTGTCCCTGTGTCCCACCTGTGGATATAGATAGATTTATATATATGTGTTTCAAGCTACGTAAAAATTGCGAATATACAACATTTTTGGCTTTCCCACTACTGGGAGCTTTCCGTTTCCAATTGCCAGCAATTGATCTGAAAATGTTTGACCAGAGTCATCGTTTTGCAATCGGACACGCATATTTGTAGTTAATTTTAATATTTTTACGTGTGCCCATAAATTAGAATTTTTCAGGCAAACATTCATTTCGTCTGCAGGAGTTAAACTACTTAAAAATTGCGAATATACAACATTCTTGGCTTTCCCATTGTCTGTGCATATACAAAGCCGTATGTACTAATAATGACGTCATATACAAACGCTCTTTTTAAAAACAAACAAACATGCATACACAAAACTCGTTTTTATATAGATAGATAGATAGATAGATACAATACAAATTAACTGCGTAAAACTTGCGAATATCCAACATTCTTCGTTGTCCAATTGTCGCTGCATATAAATAGATTGTCAGGTTTACCGACCCTCGAACATGCAACGTACAATTGTCCATGGGAAAAACAATCAGTATTAAGATCTATACCACATTTTTCTAATGATTGACCTTGAGCTTTGTTAATGGTGATTGCAAATGCTAATCGAATTGGGAATTGCAATCTTTTAAATTGAAAAGGCAGATCAGTTGGAATCATGGGAATGCGAGGAATAAGAACAGCCTCACCCTCAAAAGGCCCTGTCAAAATTGTGGCCTCTATTAGGTTTTCCATTTTTTTTTTACGGCAATTCGCGTGCCATTGCAAAGCTTTGGTGGGTTGATATTTCTTAAAAGTATTATTGGTTCGCCTATTTTTAGTTGTAGCACGTGTGGTGGAAACCCTGAAAGATCTATGGAATTTAAAAATTCAGATGGATAATTAACCGCTTCATTTGGTTCCAAAACTGTGTCGACTGACTTGTAAAGGACTGCCTGGTCTCGAATCTTGGTCAAAACAATATTGTTGATTTCGTGGACGTCTATATTTTTGGGTGCGAGAATCGCTCTTTCACTTAGCCATTTATTATTTTTATAATTTTTTAAAATATTCGGAAATACTTTTTCAATCAATTCATTTTTGGACGTCACTAAATTACAGAAATCCGCAGGTAGTTGTATACGTCCTGAAATTGAGTCTATCGTATCATAAATGTCTTTTTGTTCCAACGTTAACTTGGAAATGTTATTTTGTACATACGACAATAGATCACTCGTACTGTAACTTTGTTCCCGATCCAATTCTACACATGTCGAAACAGCAGCGATACGGTTAGGTGAATGCATTCCCAAATCCTGAAGAGGTTTGTTTGCCATACGTACGCACTAATCTTCTATAATAACTAAAGTCTAGTTATAAATTTCTGATGTAAAATCAAAAGTCATATCTGACGTCTCTAACTGTTTTCGATGGAGTATATCTTCGGACATTTTTGACTTATATTTTTCTCATAACTCTGTAGGAGGTGATGGAGAGCAAGTTGTTAAAATGATGCCAAACAATGAATGAATATTACTTGGGGTTGACGTTTCGCACGCGTCATTGATGTAGTTATCCCAGTGTTGGTAATTCTCCAATAAATTCAGAGCTTGGCATGCACTACGGTAAGTGTCATGTATAGTACCGTTTACAGTTCTCAAATACTCAAAGGATGTTGGACCGGGTACATTCACCAAAAGCAGGCGTAGAAAGAAGCATTCATGTTGATTGGGGTGAACGGTGTAGAGTCTTCCTATCCTTTGAAGATGGTAGGTCGGCCGTCGACTGACTTACCCTGTTTTCGACGTTCAAATACTTTATTTTTAGTATTCCACGTGTAATATGAAGGCACTTCAGTAACGCAGTTTTTTTGCAAAAGAATCATTTTTGCAAAGCGAAAAAAAGCTGTTAATTTTGTATCCGGTGGATTCAGGGCTCTTTGTTGCACGTTGGTTTCCGAGAAATAAACACGTTGACCATTCTGTAAATGTACCGCTAAGTGAACAACAGCTGGACTACGTTCATGTATCGGAAATGAAAGAATTCGCCAAACAGCTTCATTACTGCTTATGTATTTTCCAGCCTGATATTGTACGATTTCGTCGAAATCTTTGATTTCGGGTTGCAAGCCAAAAACTGCCATGTCACTGCCTTTGTTGACGTATTTACATATGTATTTAATTGCCTTTACGGAGTTACAGTCTTCAACGTTTATGTGTGCATTAAATGTTTTTGATAATAATGGGGAATATGGAACAACCCACTGGCTATCTACTTCGATGGTGGTACCGTTGCCATTAAAGGTTCTTCAGTCATTTTACAATTATAAATTTCTCTTTCAACGGTCTTCTTACAATTAAAAATTTGTCTTTGAACGATATTCTTAAATACCTGTGTCCTGGTCGTCATTTATATTCCCTGTGTCCCGGTCGTCATTTGTGTCCCGGTCTGTAATTTCTCTTTGAGTGTTTTTTCTTTTTAGTATTTTTTAGTTTTTTACATTTTTTCTTTTTTCAGTTTTCTTTTTGTTCTTTATTTTTCAGCTTCACTATGAAATACATATCGCCGAACCTTTGTTTTTTTAACTAAAATCTGGTAGGCATTGATGACCTTATCCAAGTCAAAATCCCAAACCCAATCATCATCGCTATCATTTTCAGTTTTTATATGTTTTGACTCTCGCTGTCCAGGTGGATCTTCATCTAACTGCGCGGTTTTGCGTTTTTTTGCCTGAAGCATGTTTCCTTGCTCTTCTTTTGATTCCTCGGCATGCATTCTTTTCTGACTTTCTCTATCAGCAGCAAGTTTTTTGGCATAGACTCTTCGAGCATCTTCATCGACTTTTGCCATTGTAAGTTCATCAGTCATTTTAAACTTAAACATTAATAGATTTCTACGTGAACATATAGGTCTTAGATATCTTTAATGACGTCACCGTCATAGCAAAAATGACGACAACTAACTTCATGACGTCAGTCGACACAGAAACCTGACGTCACCTGACAGACAGACACACAGACAGACAACTTATTTATATATATATATATATATACTAGCTGTTGGGATGGCGCTTCGCGCCACCCCAACACCTAGTTGGTGGGGCGCTTTGCGCCCCCCAAAGCCCCCCCGCGCGCGTAAGTCGTTACGCGCCATATTAGTTATGCGCCATTGTAGTTGTGTCCCTGTGTCCCACCTGTGAATATAGATAGATTTATATATGTGTTTCAAACTACGTAAGAATTGCGAATAAACAACTTTCTTGGCTTTACCATTGTCTGTGCATATACAAAGCCGTATGTACTAATAATGACGTCATATGCAAACGCTCTTTTTACAAACAAACAAACATGCATCCACACAACTCATTTTTATATAGATAGATAGATAGATAGATACAATACAAATTAATTGCGTAAAACTTGCGAATATACAACATTCTTCGCTGTCCAATTGTCGCTGCATATAAATACATTGTCAGGTTTACCGACCCTCGAACATGCAACGTACAATTGTCCATGGGAAAAACAATCAGTATTAAGATCTATACCACATTTTTCTAATGATTGACCTTGAGCTTTGTTAATGGTGATTGCAAATACTAATCGAATTGGGAATTGCAATCTTTTAAATTGAAAAAGCAGATCCGTTGGAATCATGGGAATGCGAGGAATAAGAACAGCCTCACCCTCATAAGGCCCTGTCAAGATTGTGGCCTCTATTAGGTTTTCCATTGTTTTTTTACGGCAAGTCGCGTGCCATTGCAAAGCTTTGGTGGGTTGATATTTCTTAAAAGTATTATTGGTACGCCTATTTTTAGTTGTAGCACGTGTGGTGGAAACCCTGAAGGATCTATGGAATTTAAAAATTCAGATGGATAATTAACCGCTTCATTTGGTTCCAAAACTGTGTCGACTGACTTGTAAAGGACTGCCTGGTCTCGAATCTTGGTCAAAACAATATTGTTGATTTCGTGGACGTCTATATTTTTGGGTGCGAGAATCGCTCTTTCACTTAGCCATTTATTATTTTTATAATTTTTTAGAATATTCGGAAATACTTTTTCAATCAATTCATTTTTGGACGTCACTAAATCACAGAAATCAGCAGGTAGTTGTATACGTCCTGAAATTGAGTCTACTGTTTGACCAGAGTCATCGTTTTCCAATCGGACACGCATATTTGTAGTTAATTTTAATATTTTTACGTGTGCCCATAAATTAGAATTTTTTAGGCAAGCATTCATTTCGTCTGCAGGAGTTGAACTACGTAAAAATTGCGAATATACAACATTCTTGGCTTTCCCATTGTCTCTGCATATACAAAGCCGTATGTACTAATAATGACATCATATGCAAACGCTCTTTTTACAAACAAACAAACATGCATACACACAACTCGTTTTTATATAGATAGATAGATAGATAGATACAATACAAATTAACTGCGTAAAACTTGCGAATATACAACATTCTTCGCTGTCCAATTGTCGCTGCATATAAATAGATTGTCATGTTTACCGACCCTCGAACATGCAACGCACAATTGTCCATGGGAAAAACAATCAGTATTAAGATCTATACCACATTTTTCTAATGATTGACCCTGAGCTTTGTTAATGGTGATTGCAAATGCTAATCGAATTGGGAATTGCAATCTTTTAAATTGAAAAGGCAGATCCGTTGGAATCATGGGAATGCGAGGAATAAGAACAGCCTCACCCTCAAAAGGCCCTGTCAAGATTGTGGCCTCTATTAGGTTTTCCATTGTTTTTTTTTACGGCAAGTCGAGTGCCATTGCAAAGCTTTGGTGGGTTGATATTTCTTAACAGTATTATTGGTACGCCTATTTTTAGTTGTAGCACGTGTGGTGGAAACCCTGAAAGATCTATGGAATTTAAATTCAGATGGATAATTAACCTCTTCATTTGGTTCCAAAACTGTGTCGACTGACTTGTAAAGGACTGCCTGGTCTCGAATCTTGGTCAAAACAATATTGTTGATTTCGTGGACGTCTATATTTTTGGGTGCGAGAATCGCTCTTTTACTTCGCCATTTATTATTTTTATAATTTTTTAGAATATTCGGAAATACTTTTTCAATCAATTCATTTTTGGACGTCACTAAATTACAGAAATCAGCAGGTAGTTGTATACGTCCTGAAATTGAGTCTACTGGGAGCTTTCCGTTTCCAATTGTCAGCAATTGATCTGAAAATGTTTGACCAGAGTCATCGTTTTGCAATCGGACACGCATATTTGTAGTTAATTTTAATATTTTTACGTGTGCCCATAAATTAGAATTTTTCAGGCAAGCATTCATTCGTCTTCAATGGCTCTGGTGGTGCAGCCAATAGAGGAAGTTTAACTTTTCCTGAGGCGCAACACATTCCCATTTTTTCAGCATTGAATTTCAAGGCCTTGCAATAGGGACAAATTTTAGACATTGTCCCGATTTGAACACATCTACTCAAGCTATAATCATCGACTGGGTTGTACCTGAATGCCAGGCGATAACTTTCAGGTTGCTCTGATTCCTCGGCACGCTTTCTTTTCTTACTTTCTCTATCAGCAGCAAGCCTGATTTCTTGCTGTTCTTGTGATTCCTCGGCACGCTTTCTTTTCTTACTTTCTCTATCAGCAGCAAGCCTGATTTCTTGCTGTTCTTGTAATTCCTCGGCACGCCTTCTTTTTTCACTTTCTCTTTTAGCAGCAAGTCTGCTTCCGCGTTGCTCTGGTAGTTCCTCGGCACGCTTTCTGTTCTTTTTTTCTCTATCAGCCTCAAGCCTGTTTCCTTGCTGTTCTTTTGACTCCTCGGCACGCTTTCTGTTCTTCCTTTCTATATCAGCCTCAAGCCTGTTTCCTTGCTGTTCTTTTGATTCCTCGGCACGCTTTCTGTTCTTTCTTTCTCTATCAGCCTCAAGCCTGTTTCCTTGCTGTTCTTTTGATTCCTCGGCACGCTTTCTTTTCTGACTTTCTCTACCAGCAGCAAGTTTTTTGGCATAGACTCTTTGAGCATCTTCATCGGCTTTTGCCATGGTAAGTTCATCAGTCATTGTAAACTTAAACATTAATAGATTTCTACGTGAACATATGTCTTAAATATCTTGAATGACCTCACCGTCAAAGCAAAAATGACGACAACTAATTTCATGACGTCAGTCAACACAGAAACATGACGTCACCTGATCCACAGACAGACACACAGACAGACAATTATATATATATATATATATATATATATATATATATATATATATATATATATATATATATACAATTTTCCTGGGTTATATGAAGTAGGAACTTTTTTTAACATGTTTTCTTCTCAGTAGCCAAAATTTTTGGCTTTTACCGTTTATTTATACACGGATAGCGTGAAAAATCATAAAACGGATGCAATGATTGTCTATTATCATCACAATGTTTATAACTAAAAATCTTTTTTACGAAACAGATATCAAGATTCAAGTTTAAATTAAGTGTGTCAGACTTTCTTGGAAAAGTCTTCTAATTCATTTTTGAACCTAGTTAATTGTTCAATAAAAAATATCATTTTATTACAGCTATATATATATATACTAGCTGTTGGGGTTGCGCTTCGTGCCACCCCAACACCTAGTTGGCGGGGGTGCTTCGTGCCCCCCCAAACGCCCCCGCGCGCGTAATCTGTTACGCGCCATATTAGTTACACGCCATTGTAGTTGTGTCCCTGTGTCCCACCTGTGATATATATATATATATATATATATATATATATATATATATATATATATATATATATATATATATATATATATATATATATATATATATATATATATATGTTTTTAACTACGTAAAACTTGCGAATATACAACATTCTTCGCTGTCCCATTGTCTGTGCATAAAAATAGATTGTCAGGTTTACCGACTCTTGAACATGCAACATATAATTGTCCATGAGAAAAACAATCCGTAACGGATAAATAGATTACTGGGATTGTATATGAGAGCATCAAGAGGAGGAGAGGGTTCATTGGGGATTGAATTGATTAGTTGATTTGAAAAGAGTGTACGAAAACGAAATCGAGCAGTATGTTCACATTTTCTTGATCTCAGTTATTGAATCTTTCATATAACGACCGGACTTGAGTCCATTTCGCACTCCTTCGTAGCATCATATTATGTGCTGTAAAATCGTAACTTGTGATATCGTAAAAGGTTTTACCGCACCAAGGTAGCTTTGCACCAAAAACAACTGCATGAGCTTGCAATTTTAAAGTTTGGACCATTTCATGGTCTCTTCCATGTTCTTTGCCTAGATGATTATTTGTTTTTGTTTTTTATATACCTTATTGCTTCATCCGTTTTTAGTCATTGATGATTTTCAATAAGGGAATTAAAAGTTTTTAGGTGCTTAAGGTACTAAAAATTAATGTCATCAAAATATTTTTACAAGCTAGTTTAGACTTAAATGTTTCACTATGAGTCTACACATGTACTTGAATGCAAAAAGCATGAGACGCTCAAAAGTTACCAATTTTCTTTGCCAGGGACAAAATGAAGATGATTGTTAAGGGAACCAAATGATCATGATTATTGAAGGATGAAAATGTATACTGAGGGACCAAATCAACATGATTGTTGAGGGGCCAAATGAATACGATTGTTGGAGGACCGAATGAACATGATTGTTGAGGGGCCAAATGAACACAATTGTTGAGGGACCAAATGAACATGATCGTTGAGAGACCAAATGAACATGAATTTTGAGGGACTAAATGAACATGATTGTTGAGGGACCAATTGAACATGAATGTTAAGGGGCCAAATGAACTCGATTGTTGAGGAACCAAATGAACATGATTGTCGAAGGACCAAATGAAAATGATCGTTGAGGGACCAAATGAACATGATCGTTGAGGGGCCAAATGAACATGGTTGTTGAGGGACCAAATGAACAAGATTGTTGAGGGACCAAATGAACATGGCTGTTGAGAGACGAAATGAACATGATTGTTGAGGGGCCAAATGAACATGGTTTTTTAAAATTTAAAAACTACACATTTAAATTAAAAAAATGCAATATCAGCCATATCGGACAAAGTCTATATACGTGAGGGTAGTGTAAGGTTACTATCCCATGGGCATTACCATATATCAGATCGAGATGTTTGTGTACAATACAAACAATATCCTGGTCTAGAAAAACTTTTTTAAATTCAATAGTAGCCTACTAGTAGGCGGGAGGGGTGTTTTTCAATATTATGATCCATTTTTACGTAAAGCGGTGTTATTGTTGCTATGTCTTCAAGGTATTTTTAAAATTGTTTCACCGCCGCGTCTGCGGCTGGCCCAGAGGGGGGATCCGGCCTTTGGACGACCGCCGAATGTGGCTGCCAAGCCTTTCCGAGGGTGAGGGGGACCCTTCTCTTTGTGTTTTTTAAACTGTGATATTTTTTGATTAAAAATGTTTTATAAATAAAAAGTGTTTTTAAACTGTGATATTTTTTGTTCTTATTCAAAAGAATTGTATAGTTATTATATAAATAATAAAGGTGTTTTTTAAACTGTGATTTTTTTTTTAGTAAAAATATTGTGCATTTATTGTAAAAATAAAACAAAAAAGGACCATTATAAATATGTTGTTGTTGTTGTTTTTGAATATTGCAGCAGTAGGATTAGGGTTGATAGGGAAATTATTATTTTTGTATATTCTTGGCACAACTACAGTTTACAGTCAGGTTTATTCCAGGCGTTGAAGAAATTTATGACAATATGTATCAATTTAAAACACTATTCTGATGACACTATTTCTTTGTGGTCTGTCAATATCAGGCAAAATAGCATTTTTAACAAAATAATTCAAAATTGTAATGTGTTTGGTAAGAGTCCTCTGATAAAATAAAGACTATTGCCCCAAAAATAAATTCATGTGGGCACTTTACTAGTTTAATATTATTGACCCAAACCCGTGTTTTAATAATTGATGATTTAGCTGAATCCATTGAAAAATGGCCTTGAGAGATGTTACAATTATTTACGGTCCGGTCTCATGGCCAAAAAATGCATGAAAACACTTGTTTTTGATTGTCCTTACTATATCATATATAGTGTTGTTCGTGATTCAAGTTCTCTTATAACTTTAAACAAACAAATATATCCGGGTCAACCGAATTTATTACTCTTGGCATATACTCAAGCTATAAATAAACCTTATGGTTACATTCATCTGAATCAAAACACGTCCGATTATCAAACAGTTCGTGGTAACGAACTGTAGTAAGGAGTGACCCGGCTCAATAGTAACCAAAACTCTAAAAAATGGAATTTTGATACCAATAGCTATATCAAAAGAATCGCATTTTAATGCTGGTTTTAAATATATAAGTTTCATCAAGTTTAGTCTTACTCATCAAAAGTTACGAGCCTGAGAAAATTTGCGTTATTTTAGAAAATAGGGGGAAACACCCCCTAAAAGTCATAGAACCTTAAAGAAAATCACACCATCAGATTCAGCGTATTAGAGAACCCTATTGTAGAAGTTTCGAGCTCCTATCTACAAAAACGTGGAATTTTGCATTTTTTGCCAGAAGACAGATCACGGATGCGTGTTTATTTGTTTTTTTGTTTGTTTTTTTTCCCAGGGGTGATCGTATTGACCCAGTTGTCCTAGAATGTTGCAAGAGGGCTCATTCTAACGGAAATGAAAAGTTCTAGTGCCCTTTTTAAGTGACCAAAAAAATTGGAGGGCACCTAGGCCCCCTCCCACGCTAATTATTTTCCCAAAGTCAACGGATCAAAATTCTGAGATAGCCATTTTATTCAGCGTAGTCGAAAAACCTTATAACTATGTCTTTGGGGACGACTTACTCCCCCACAGTCCCCGTGGGAGGGGCAACAAGTTACAAACTTTGACCTGTGCTTACATATAGTAATGGTTATTGGGAAGTATACAGGCGTTTTCAGGAGGATTTTTTTGGTTGGGGGAGGGGTTGAGAAGAGGGGGATATGCTGGGGGAACTTTCCATCGAGAATTTGTCATGGGAGAAGAAAACTTCCATGAAGGGAGAGCAGGATTTACTAGCATTATTAAAAAAAAAAACAACAAAATAAATGTGAAAAAGCTTTTTCACCTGGAAGTAAGGAACAGCAATAAAACTTAAAACAAACAGAAATTATTACCCATATAAGGGGCTCACCTCCTTATGATACCTAGCTCTTTATGTTAAAGTATTTTTAGTAATTTCAACTATTTGTTCTACGGCTTTTGTGTTTCAGGGGTCATTCTTAATGAATTGGGATAAAATTTAAGCTTTAGTGTAAAGAGCGAGGTACTGACGATGGGGCGAATCCCCTCATATATGTAATAAAAACATGAGAACACAAAAGTTCTTTACGTAAGCTAATTTATAAGTTGCGTAAATCTTTTACCAATAAAAAGATTCGTAAAAAATTAAAAGTCCTAGTTGCCTTTTTAATTAACCAAAAAATCGGAGGGCAACTAGGCTTCGCCCCCGCTCTGTTTTTTCTCAAAATCATTCGATCAAAATTATGAGAAAGCCATTTAGCCCCCCCCCCAAAAAAAAATATGCAAAATATCGTTTTGATTATTCCTCTGCGGAGAGCCAAAATCAAAACATGCATTGATTCAAAAACGTTCAGAAATTAAATAAAAAAACAAGTTTTTTTAACTGAAAGTAAGGAGCGACATTAAAACTTAAAACGCACAGAAATTACTTCGTATATGAAAGAGGCTGCTTCCTCATCAACGCCCCGCTCTTTACGCTAAAGTTTTTTACTGTTTTAAAAAGAAGAATTGAGAGAAAGAGTCAAACTTTAGCGCAAAGAGCGGGGCGTTGATGAGGAAGCAGCCTCTTTCATATACGAAGTAATATCTGTGCGTTTTAAGTTTTAATGTCGCTCCTTACTTTCAGTTAAAAAAAACTCGTTTTTTTATTTAATTTACGTCTGGTAACGGATATTTTTGGCAATAAAATTATAGTATGTCTACCAGTGAATAGTGAAAAAGGTCATTAGTTGCCATCATGACACTGATGAAACTATATGAAAACAGACATATATTTACCATCCTAGGTAATTCGAAACCACGGCTCGGTAAAGCTATTATCAAACACAGCATTGAAAATGAATTTATTAATCTCCTATCTGAGCTTTGCTTAAATGAAACTGAGGGCAACGTTAAAACAACCAGAGGTAGTTGAGCAATAATAAAAAGCAACATTGTGTTCTTCTATGTCCTAGCCTGTACACAGAAAGGAAAAGGTTTTAAAAGAAAACGAATTCTTCAAGCGGGTGGTAGTATCTTTTCACTGCTACTATCACTAATCGCGGGACTTGTAAATAATATTCTCGAGATGGCTAAATCTACAACGTGACGCTAATTGAACTCAATCTTTCACCAAAAGAGCACTTTGAAAATAATCTTGATATATTTATTAACAATTGAGCAATTTTCGATGATACAAAATTAATTTTGCTCCAAAATGCCCTTTGACGAATGGAAAGACCCTACCGTGAAAGACTACTCAATGTAAATATCATTGACCAATCTCAAAATTTACCGTCAGCTCCACCATCTCAGACCTGACATAACAAACGGCCATTAAAATCAAAGCAGGATGAAGATTTATCTAAAGCTTTATCGAGTTTTGTAGACCAAGTGCCTCATTTGTATCGTGAGCAAAATAAAAGACTCTTGACCTATTGCACTGAAAATGAACATTTACAAATTGATGACTAAAAAGAGTGGTGTTATAATCCTTGTCAAGAGTTACAATTTAATTGAGTTGGTATAATATTTGATTGCAAATTGCAAAAGAATTGAAACATTAGGTAGTCATTTGTATGATTTTTTTTAAAAGTCGTCAAATTACCCGATTAGTCTTATTGTGAATAAGTATATTTCAAATCGATTAAAGGAATATGGAGAAATATTAAAAGACGTTTTATTGAAAATACTAGCACACAATGTAAAAGTGATGATTTAAAAGGGCTTAAATGAAGGCGTCTTAATGTCGAAACATCACCTAATAGTATGCATTAGAATCGCAGGCGCTTCTCAGCTCTATACGTTCAAAATGGCTCAAGTCTTAAAGCATGTTTGTGAAAATATTAGTTAAGTGGGAAGTCTGAGCTTCCCCATCACACTTTCTTAAGTCAGTGTGCTTCCAAAAAGGATAGCGAGAGAGTATATAAAATATGAGGCAACTTACACTCCATATCGAAATCATAGAGTTCGTAATAATCGTTATCAAGAAAGTTCATCCCCCTGTATTTAATGAAACCACATCTTTTAACTCTAGATGAGACTCAAAGGCGCCACAATACACCCTACAAATATGTTCTACTAGCAATCACTGTTAATAGTCTTTATAGAGTTGGTATTCTATTGCAGTCAAATAGAGATATTTAAGCTGCTAACCATATCGAAACTATTCTTGATAAAGCTTATTATAGAAAAATTCAAGCGGATCGAGGTAGTGAATTCGCTAATTCACATGTACAGAAGGTATTATTGAAATATATTAAAATGCGCTATCATAGCTATAGTCATATAAGGGTAGCATTGGCCAAATGGTTGATAAAAACTTTTCGACTTTTAATGTCAAGATATTGTACATTGAAAAATAATGCAGCTTTTATTCAAGACTTAGATAAAATCCTGCAAACTTACAGTCAACGTTCCTATCACTCTTTTCCCAACGTTATCTCTCAGGAAGTTCATCGTTGAGATCATACACTTGACACTTTTCTTAAACAGTATTCCAGTGACAAATTTATCAAGAAAAAAAATATTGGCTATATAACTCAATCTTAAGTTTTTTTGAAAAAGAGATTCACTTATGGTCCAATAATTTTTTTTTTTAATTTCAAAAATCCTAGACACTAAACGTATAACATATCTTCTAGGAGACAGTAAAAATGAAAAGATTCGCGTTGTTTTTTTTTATGACTGTGAACCTCAAAATTTCAAAATTGATAGCAAAATCGATCAAATTGAAAAGATATTAAAGATTTGTTCACACAGGGGCACGAGACAGTTGATTATTTACTGGCTAGGTTGTAATTTTGATTTTGATTCTTGGATTTCAGTTGAAGACGTTCACACTGCATAATGACTTTTATGTGACATAAATGTCCTGTGTCACTGACCCACTCTACAATGATTTGAATAAAACAAATTAATTTTGGACACAATTCTCCTCTGCCGTCGAATTAGAGGGTAGGTGTGAAGTCGTTCTTGTTGATTGTATTCTTAAAAATACATATGATATCTTGAGAAAAGATCCTACAATTGGGATCAAAATTAGACCTTTTGATTTGTCCGACGAGGGTTTAGTGACAAATTTTGACTCTGATCATTGCCTCTTGGCCAGCACACCTTGCGAGGAGCACAGCAATATGCATTAGCTGTGTCGAGATATCAACAAAAAATTGCGAATAAAAAAAACGTTGGCTTCCCATACAATCAAACAGTTCGTGGTAACGAACTTTAGTAAGGAGCGACCCGGCTTAATAGTAACCAAAACTCTAAAAAACAGAATTTTGATACCAATAGTTACATCAAAAGAATTGCATTTGAATGCTGATTTTAAAAATATAAGTTTAATCAAGTTTAGTAGTACCGATCAAAAGTTACGAGCCTGAGAAAATTTGCCCTATTTTAGAAAATAGGCGGAAACACCCCCTAGAAGTCTTAGAATCTTAACAAAAATCTTACCATGGGATTCAGCGTATCAGAGAACCGTACTGTAGAAGTTCCAAGCTCCTATCTACAAATATGTGGAATTTTGTATTTTTTTGCCAGAAGACAAATTTCGGATGTGTGTTTATTTGTTTGTTTGTTGTTTTTTTTTTCTTTTTCTCAGGGGTGATCGTATCGACCCAGTAGTCCTAGAATTTTGTGAGATGGATCATTGGAACTGAAATGAAAAGTTCTAGTGCCCTTTTAAAGTGACCAAAAAAATTGCAGGGCACCTAGGCCCTCTCCCACGCTCATTTTTTCCCAAAGTTGTAGGATCAACATTCTGAGATAGCCATTTATTCAGCATAGTCGAAAACCTTATAACTATATCTTTCGGGACGACTTACTCCCCAAGAGTCCCCGTGGGAGGGGCTGCAAGTTACAAATTTTGACCATGTTTGCATATAGTAATGGTTATTGGTAAGTATATAGACTTTTTCAGGGGCATTTTTCGGTTTGGAGGAGGGGTTGGGAAGAGGGGGTTATGTGGGGTAAACTTTCCAATGAGGAATTTGTCATGGAGGAAGAAGATTTCCATGAAATCTTCTAGCATTATTTTGCTCAGCAGGGTGCACAGCATTTTCTAGCATTATTTAGAAAACAATGAAAAAATAAATATGAAAAAGTTGTCTCAAATCAAAGTAAGGAGCAGCATTAAAACTTAAAACGAACAGAAATTATTACGAATATAAGGGGTTCACCTCCTCCTAATACCTCAGTCTTTACGCTAAAGTATTTTTAGTAATTTCAACTATTTATTCTACGGCTTTTGTGATTAAGGGGAAAAGAATTTAAGCCTTTGTGTAAAGAGCGAGGTATTGACGAGTGGGCGAACTTTCTCATATACGTAATAAAAATATAAGAATATAGAAGTTTGTTACGTAAGCTAATTTGTAAGTTACGTATATCTTTTACTAATGAAAACGTTGGTAAAGAATTAAAAGTTCTAGTTGCCTTTTTAATTACCCAAAAAATTGGAGGGCAACTGGGCCTCTTTCCCCTTCTTTTTTCTTAATAATTCGATCAAAACTATGGGAAAGCCAATTAGCCAAATAAACAAATATGCAAATTTTGCTTTAATTATTCATCTGCGGAGAGCCGAAATCAAGACATGGATTAACTAAAAAACGTTCAGAAATTAAATAAAAAAACAATTTTTTTTACTGAAAGTAAGGAGCGACATTAAAACTTAAAACGAGCAGAAATTACCCCGTATATGAATGGGGCTGTTCCCTCTTCAACGCCCTGCTATTTAGGCTAAAATTTTTACTGTTTTAAAAATTAGAGCTGAGAGAAAGAGTCAAACTTAAGCGTAAAGAGCAGAGCGTTGAAGAGAGAACAGCTCCTTTCATATACGGGGTAATTTCTACTCGTTTTAAGTTTTAATGTCGCTCCTTACTTTCAGTTAAAAAAAACTTGTTTTTTATTTCATTATTCAACAGATAACAGAAGATTTACATTAACAATCCATTTGTGAATGAACAAAAAATCCGAAATGAGGATTGACATGAGGTTCTCGGTGTTAAAGATCCTATTATAAAAGCAACAATTCAGTGGCAAGAATCGACCATACCCCAGCTTCTCATCTGACAGTTGTATAATTCTCTTTGCATCCTTTGTCGAGATATCTAGAGTCGATAATCCCAATGTGCCGTTTCTACGTATTTTAGAACGAAAAACTATTCATGAACACATTCACCACTATAATATAAAGCACCTTCGAAATAATCCATTCGAAACTTCGTATTTGGAGCTCTCTCAGGTAACATTAAGAAGTGAGCTGGGCGATCCTTTAGCATTATGAAAAGGTTTGGCTGTGATTGTATGTAATATTTTACTCATTCCATGAAATGGCATCTGTTTGTCCTGATATTGGTTACTATGTTGCTACTCTTGGACCAAGATAATTAGGCCATGGGATAGACAATTACAAGGGTTGTTCGTCAATGACCGGTTACGATTCTAGCAATTGGTTTGCTAAGTTGTTTCGCTTTTCACTACACCTTGCTAAAAATTTATATTGCACCAAATGTGGCAGATTTTGTGTCCTCTACACTACACGATAGGGACTCTCGGAAAGATTTAAAATAAAGTGTATCAATAAATCTCAGTTCCAGCGCACACTCCTTCGGATAGTGATTGATATCATGACAAAGTGGGAAAGGTTAAAAAAGGGTGAGAAAATACCTCATCACTGCTCAGTCTCAACTCAGGCCGGAAGCATAAAACAATGCTCTTGTCAAAAAAGAAAAAGAAGCCAAAATTAATAAACTGTTAGATTAAAAGAGAATTTCTTTTCCTAGAAACGGCATATTTACCACATAAAGAATCTCGTCCTTCAGTCAATTCATCTCTAAATCTTTTCAATCAGGAAAATGTTCATGTGAGAATGAAACGGTTATTTTGACCAATTTTATCCGAAAAAACCACTTTCTGAAAGCGTATATTTTCAAATTTATTCCAGTGAAGATTACTCTTTAGATTTGACTTCCACATTTATAGACTTGTACATCATTGTCAAACAATCTAAAAATTAAAACTAAGTGCAGCCGAGGTGTTATACTATGAAAATTTTGTACTACACAATTTGTTTAGACAAATCAGTGTCTACATAAATTAAAAATTGGTAAGCACAATCAACAATCTTTCAAATTATGCAAGCTGTATACAATCCATGTTGATGAATCCAATATTGTATAAGTTAACAAGAGGTTTGGCTATTGGATATGAATATAAGATGGACATTGTCACTACAAACACACTTGGAGATGCGACAACTAAAGATTTACACTTGGTGGGGAAAATAAATCATTATATATTTAATATATCTCAATGGTTGTTGCCCCCCCCCCCCCCTATGTAAAAATACATATAAAACTAGAACTTGCTCTGATCAATTTTGTTTTGTAAAAAAGTGCTTGGCCCTGCTTTTGATGTAATAGTCTCTCTCACCTCGGTAATACTTCATCTATAAAATAACATTTTATGAATTTTGTTGCTTTGTCAATTGAGAAACTAAGAGCTAATGGAAATGATATCAAACTTCTCGTTCCTCAAATAATCTATATTCAACGACGTATTCTTACGAGTACATGTACCTACACAGTTTTGTACTTTATTAATGGTGAAATTCCTTCAAAACTTGCTTTGGCATTCGTAAAAAGTGTTAATACTATAGGATCATGGACAAATTCTCCACATAGAATTGAAATGTTAATACTTTCATCTCTTTTATGTAAAGTAAATAAACTTCTAATCTACAATTTATCCTTTAATAAATCTTTCAGATCCCTATATGAATTGACAATGCAATCTCTAGACCAGGATTCTCAATTATCTGAAAACGGTATTACCAGGTAGACCAGGTATAACCAAAAAATATTTGCAAAAACTCATGGTATCATTGTAATCTCGTAAAGTCAATTTCAAACCTATTGAAAAATTACCCCTGATGGCAGTTTTCTATTAAACTTGGCACTATGAACACAAACCAAATAATCAATGTATTCAATTTGGATCTCTACATGTCCCAATACAAGTCCTATTGCCTACCCTAGGATTTTCTCGATCATATTCAAAATGTTAACAATATTCTTATCATTAATAATAGTAGCCCATCAACTGTAAAGACAGGACATTGGCTATTAATATTTCAAAGTGCAAAGAATATAGAATTTATTTATCCTCTTGGCCTGCTTCATATATTCTACGCACCTCAAATTAAAAATTTTCTGGAACAAAGTGGAAGATATGCAATTCAAAATCGGATGCGAGCACAAGATTTATCAACCAAAAGCTGTGGTTTTCATGTACTATTAAATTTAATTTTTCGATGTTGCGGATATACTTACAGTAAATTTATTGGTATTTATGGTGAAAATCCTTGGCTGAACTACTTTCTAGTTGAACTTAGAATTTTGACGTATTGCATAATCTACACTTTTCATCATACTTGTTAAAGACTGTACAATTCTCACAGGATGACCAGCTACCCAGTGTAGACTTTTATAATAGACACGTGTAGAACTTTTTTCAGAGTTGACATTCTCACCCCCAAAATGAAACTGACTTGTGAATGATAAAGAGGGTGTTCTTTTACAGTTCTAGAGAGAGAGAATGAGAGAGGAGTAATATTGACGTCACAAAAACTGCTTAGGTTGGTCTTTTAGACTTACCTCTTATTGCTTTAGAAAATGTAAACAAATTTCTAAGTAGTGGTTAAAAGCAAAACCACAATTTCATTTTATTTCGTTTGAATTAATATTTCAATAAATTGAGTAAATGCACCTGGACGACGACATAAAAGTCTCATGCAATAATTTAAAGTTCGAGCTTCAAGTCTTATTCCATTGATAAGTATTCTTTGAGAAAATATTTTCCTTTCAAGAGAAAACTCTAGAAAATCATCATCTATAATCAAACATTTTACCAAAAAAATCACAAGATTCCGTATGATGCTTCAGTTTTCAAATCCAGTCATTTCTAAATCCTAACGCTCTCACAGCTGACTTCAGACTAACTAGGATTTTTCCTACTTAAGGAATATTCCTGGAGGAACGATAAAGTACTAAAAATATCTAAAAGGAAATACGTTTTCAATTTAGAAACATCTTTATTACATAACTACAACAATATTTAACAAATTTTTCACTTACTGATTCAACTTATTGTCCACAATTTATTTCACTATCGCATTTAAAGCAGCTTGATTTCTATGTATATGCATTATATTAAGTTTTACTGCAAAACATAACTACTCTTCCAAGTTGAATTTGCTCAATGATATCACATATCTTGCACACTTTTCATCCCATTCAAGGCTTAGTCGAGATACTCTTGTGATTTCTACCGCTACGTTTGGTACTCCTGTCTTTGTGTCCTTGCTGCTGCTGCCAGCTCCACTATCAACTTCTAATAGTGCAAACAAACCGCTCATTTTGGCTACTGAGTATTGAATCAAATAAAAAAATAATAATAAAGAGTATATTCAAAAAGCTCTCTATCTGAATTCTACTTTCTTACAAATAAGAAATACATTGATAATCCAGCCTTATATTGGATCTGGCTGCTACGGTTGGTTGCTAGGTTCTTATGGCTATATGCAAATGAGATTTTCATGGAAGCAAGCTACTGAGACACTCATGGAAATGTGCAAATGAATTTTATCCTCTGTAATATAGGCAATCTGCTTGTTAGGGAAGATCCAATGACTGGATATGATTGCAAGATAAACAGGTTATGCAGAAGACGCTTAGGTTATGATCTTTTAGAGCCAAAGGCAGAAAGTTCAGGAGTATAGGAAACCTTTAGAGCCCAAAAGATGGTGTAAAGTCTGTAGTACCTACGGCTTTACTTCTGAGATTTTGTGTGCTTTTGTATTATTTTTATTCTTATGTACAGTATTAAAAATGTATTCATATGTGCATTTTTTGATATTTTATATATTATTGCATCTTTTATATAAATATATGTACTAATAAAACATACCTGTTAATGTACATTCAATATGTGCTTAAGAGTGGACTATATAATATGTTTATTAAATATATATCAATAACGCGTGAAACTCTTAGCTTCTTTGTAAGGACGCAAATTTCTTTCTTTTTTTTCTACTCCTGGATTTTCGCTATTTTTATTTACATATCAAACAGTTCGTGGTAACGAGCTGTAAGTAAGGACCGATGTGGCTGAGTAGTGACCAAAACTCTAAAAAAAGGTTTTGATATTAATAGATATATTAAATGAGTTGGCTTATTAATTGATTTTAAATACTTAAGAAACATGAACTTTACTGTTACCATTCGAAAGATCCAAGCCTGAACAAATTTGCCTGATTTTGAAAAAAGGGGGTGGGGTGGAAACCCTGTAAAAGTAAAGGATTCTCATTGAAAATCACAGCATCAAATGTAGTGTATTCAAGAACCCTCGTGAGCTCATACCTGCAAAAATGTGGTACTTTGTGATTTTTACCAATGGGAAGCTCACGGATGCGTGTTTACTTATTTTTTTCTGTGTTTTCTCCTAGGTACGATTGCATCATACCAACAGTCATTGAATATTGAGAAAGGGCTCAATCGAATTGAAGGTAAAAGTTCTAGTGCTTTTTTTTAAATGACCAAAATTATTGGAAGGCAACTGTCCCCCTTCCCCTCAAGTTTTTTCCTAAAAGTCACCTGATCAAGCTATTCAGATATCCATTTTATTCAACATAGTTAGAAATCCCAATAACTATGTCTTTCAGGATAAGAACCCCCCACAACCCCTGGGAAAAAGTTTGTAAGTCATAAAGTTTGTCCATTGTTTACATGAAATATTTGTTACTGGGAAGCATACAGATATTTTCGAGGAGGGGGATGAATTTTCTGCAGGGTTTTTGTTTCATGAAGATAATTTCAGGCGGAAAGGGAAGTTACAGGAAGAGGGGGAGGTGAAACTTACAAGGGGGTGAAAATATTTAAAATATTCGTCTCATTAAAATATTTGAAGCGATGATGATGGTTGGTAGAATAATAACAAAATATGATAATTCTATTATATCTGCATTTGTATCAATAACACTTAATGATTGAATATGAATTAAGAAAAATACAAGAATGAAATAAAATGTGATAGTAATAATTACAATATTCATTGTAGTGATAGTAATTACATTAGGGACAACATTAATAATAAGAATGTATACTAATAGTAAAGTTATGTCTTATATTTGATTTTCAAGGCAATGTTGACAATAGTTTTCAAATTTCTGATGACGCTTCAGTATTCTTTGCTGTTTTTTATGCTCAAAACGCAAATCAGAGACATTTAAAGTGGCTTTTTTAGCATAAAACTATTCAGTGAACGAGTTTCAAAACCCTGAAAAGAGCGTAATGAAAACAATATTTAATAAACCTTATTTTTCTTTTTAGATGTCATTGCTGTTCAGTGACAGGGCTACAATACAGAGGCCTTCTTGGGCAATTGAAAACCAAGTAAGAGTTCCTGTTTCCAGTACCAGGACCTTCAGGTTCCTGGCTGTAGGAAACTTTGGCTTTATTTTTCGGATGTCCTTTCTTCTTGAACATCTATTTACCAGAAAGAACACAAAGCAAGCAAGGTATGTAGACAAGCCTTCTCTCACCGGCTTGGCATATTTGGTTGGTAAATGGTATGCGGAGCAAGAATGAACAAGCAGGTTTATGGTATTGCCGTTATTAATTTTTTTTTCTGTATCCACACTTCGTTCTGATTTCTTTTTAAACTTAGTGAAATTCTAAGGCCCAAGCAAGATAGTCCTTGTCATAGACGTTTGATTAGAAAGCAAAATGCTGGATTAACAATAGGAAAAAAAAGATAAGATAACTCGTAACAAATAGAAAAATCAAAAATAAATATTTTGATTTATAGTGGACACTCAACCAGAGCTATTTAACTTGTAGATTCTGTAGTCTGTTTAAACATAATTGGGAAGACTATTCGCTACTTGTATGCTCATTAAATAAAAAAAAAACTGAAAGTAAGTAACAACATTAAAACTTAAAACAAACAGAAATCATTAGGTATATGAATGGGGTTCCCCCTCCTAAACACCAAACTTTAGTGTTGAAAGCGAGAAATTGAGGAGGGAGCAACCCCCCTCGTATAATAAACTTTTCTGTTTGTTTTAAATTTTAATTTTGCTCCTTACTTTCAGTTGAAAAAACATGTTTTTTTATTCAGTTTCTGATGTTTTCTTATATATTGCTGAGAAACCCGGCTCCACCTCCGCAAAAAACTCTTTCTTCCCCATGGAAAGATTTCTAGTCAATTGATTCCCGGTAAAAATTTACCCAGAACAATTACCCTTAACATCTCCACTGTTAAAATTTGTTGGCAAAGGGAAGGATAGACAAATAAAAATAATTTCGCACAGTAATTCTGGGAAATTTCTCCAGTTCAAAATTTCTTTTGAAGAGTTCACCATTTGGAAACTTCCCTACCCATGGAATATTTCCCCGGGTAAAACCCCCAGGAGAAAACTCATCCTCTTCAACCCAAAAAAATTATTTTAACTCTCCAATAACAAATACTATACGTAAAAATGGACAAACTTTATAATTTAAAAACCTTTCCCCGAGGGTTTTTGGGGTTAATGCTCATCTCGAAAGGCCTAGTCATTAGAGCTTTCAACTATGGTGAACAAAATGTATATCTTAAGATTTGATCGGGTGATCTTAAGGAAAAAAGGGAGTCGTAGGGGGACCGGTTGCCCTCCAATCTTTTTAGTCACTTAAAAATTCCATTATAACTTTTAATTTTCAAATGAAATAACCGTTTCATGGTTTTCAAGGACCATTGAATCTATACAATTGCCCCGGAAAAAAAATAGCAAAAAACAACAGAACAAATAAACACGCATCAGTCATTTTTCTTTTGCCAAAAAAGAGAAAGAAAATGACACTATTAGCAGACAGGAGCTTGAAACCTTCTAAAATAGAGATTTCTGATACACTGAATTCGATGGTGTGATTTTCATTAAGATTCTTTGACTTTTAGGCGATATTTCCTCTATTTTTCAAAAATCTTCAAATTTTCTCAGGCGCGTAGTTTTTGGTGGGTAACCTATATATTCTGAATCAGTGTAATAAGCCGGTTCTATAAATTGGAATAAAATATCTGGATTTTTAGAGTTTCACTTGCCATTGAGCCGTGTTGCTCCTTACATAACATGTGTTTACCACAAACTGTTTGATTACAAATGCTACCTAACTTGTAAGTAATATTTGACTTGTGTATCCTATGACACATTGTGTGAAAAAACTGGAGTCTCCTCTGTTTTCCTTGAAATTCATTCCTGTCTTTGCTCCTATTTGCTTGACAAATTGTGTATTTGTCAAGATAATCTTTCTTGGCTTTTTTCTGCAATTGGCCATGACTTTGACTTTTCCCACAACTATTCCCTTTTTTTAGAGCTATCTCTCTGAAAACTCTCTAAGGTATGCTAAGTATTGCCAGCCACGAATAGCCAGTCAATCTTCGGAAAGTTTTGGGAAACCTTGGCAAAGCGAACGAGTTCTAGGATTTGGAAGCTGATCAATAAACTTGCACGTTTCGTTCACTTTTCACTAAACTTAACTGTGATTCACAAAATTTAAGACCATTCACCGTAGAGCTGCCATGGTCATTCAACCGTGGTGTCTTACTTACACCGGTGTTTTACAGATTGTTAAAAAGAAATGGTGATCTCTAAATTTTAATTTGATATCTTGGAGACTTGGTGTGTTGTATGGTTTTGGAGGGTGCTGCATGCCCTCCATTCAGTTTCGGCTCTTTAAAATGGCAAGAATGGTTTCAGTGTCTGGTTTCCAACACGAAATTGTAGGGAAAAAATTAGTGGGAAACACACGACTAGTCACGAAGGCAATGCTTGTGATTTTCTTCTGATGAGGCTAATACAAAATTCGCTACTAATATACCATGTATAAAATCTTAGATGCCTGAACTTAATAGAAACTTACTTGCTTGTACATGCAGCAGACCCAGGGGTTTCCGCCTCACTTGGTCTCCAACAAAGCTTTTGATTGAGGGTTTCAAATGATGGACTGTCTTTTGTCAGTTATTTGGTAGACATTAGGTATTGCTTGTGCTTTATGTAGGTAAATATAAAGGAAACCTTCAGCAGTCTCTAGGTTCTGCGTAACGAACTACCACCAATTTTTAACTGTCCACCTTTCCTTCTACACTATGTTGATAAGGACTCACCGATAAGTATCCATTTCATGAAGAGTTCACTGGGGTGGCGACAAATGTGTTCAAGCCAGAAAATCTGACAGAACTTGGTGACACTTAAGATTTTGTTGACGTTGAAACAATATCAAAGAATATCGGCGTTCAAAATCTGATCTGTCGTCTGGAAGTTTAAAATTAAACGTTGGCAATTAAGGTTAAAAAGCTCTAGAGCACGTCCGTATGCTTTAGAGCATCAATACCATAAAGTGGGATTACCCTCGAAGGTCAACTTAAATATGCTAATATTCGTGCGCAACCTATTTTCACGATAGACCTAGAGATGTTTACGAAACTGGGGAAAAAGCTAAAGCCGAGATGTTAATACTCAAAATGTAAAAATTGATGGGTTTTTAAGTACTTTTGTTTGCATTCTCCTGTGAAGGTCTTTGTTCAAGTGTGGTCAGAATGCTTATCCATAAGTAATGCAATAGAGCTCATTTTTCTCAAAGAAAAGAGTGACTTATACTTCTTTTACAAAGTATAATCGTTTATAGTTCAAAGTAACAAGTTACTTTCAGTGATAATGAGTACAAGTGAATAGAGAAAAGTAGCTTATAAAAATATAAAATAAAATCTTAGCTATGAAAATCAGTGACTGTGCAGTGGCACATACATAGTCACTGGAAGAAGTATTCCTACTGGATAAGAAAGACTGATGTAGCTACTGTAAACCCTAAAACTAACGCTAAATTTGCATTCTACTATAGGCCATATTAACTTTAAGATCAGTAAATAAAAATACATATTAAAATTCAAACTAGAAACGGCAAGAAATTAATATTAAAGAAAAATGAAACCCAAAGCGAACATAAAATAAATAAACAATCATAGCAAACAAACATACAATTGGTACTGTTAGAGATAAATTAATAAATCTTACAATGAGTGAAACTTAAATTTAATATTCGAATTAAGCTCGAAACGAACAAAAAACACAAAAACCAAGAATTTGGGTATCGCCTACTTCTCTCACTCTAAAAGCCTAAAACCTACTGTGTCATTGACCCTTTATTGAAAACTAAATGTGTCTTGAACAGTCTTGGAAAGTACAAATAAAATCAAGTGGAATATTTAATGCATAATGATATTAATCGTTCAAAAATCATCAGTTCAAGATTTTACTTTAGTGTAGTTTTTATTTTCATTTTTAATGCTGTAATAACGGGAAAAGAAATATTTCTAACGTAGATCGTTTTCAGTGACACGCCAATGACAGTGGGCTTTAGACTTTTACATTTAAGGAAAGTGGCAGTTTCCAAACTCTTGTTTGTAGTGAAACTATATTCGTCTTGAACAAACATTAAAGGAACTAATAAATTAAACTAAATATTTGATGTATAATAATATCAATTGCTGAAAACTCAGCAGTTCAAAATTTTTCTGTAGTTTTAATGTTTATTTTCAACATTAAGTACAAAAGAAAATATCTGTATTATAATTCGTTCTCAGTAAAGCACCAATGACGCTGTAGGTTTTAGACTTTTAAAGCGATAGAAGGAGGCGATACCCAAATTTTTGTTAGTAGTGATTTTTGTTCGTTTCAAGCTTGATATGAACACTTAATTTAAGTTTACTCGTTTTAAGGTTTATTTATTCATTCATATTAGTATATTTTGTATGTTTGTTTGAATTGATTGTTTGTTCAATTTCGGTTCGTTTTGGGTTTCATTTATGCTTCTATAATATAATTTTTTTTTCGTTTGAGCTTGATTTGCATGTTCAATTCAAGCATTGCCCGCTCTAAGATTTATTTGTTCTTTTTTATTAGTGCTTATTGTATCTTTTCTGGTATGATCGTTTATTTAGTTTCTGTTCGTTTTGGGTTTCACTTATTCTTTAATAGCAATTCCTGTCCGTTTTGAGTTTAAGTTTTAACAGGTATGTGTATCTGCTGCTTTTAAGTTGAATATGGCCTTTAATTTTGTTTGAAAACTTCTTTTTCAGAAAGTTTTTTAAATAAATCTAGTTTGTTTTTTATTCCAAAAGTTTCAAGTTTCTAAAAAATTCCTTAGTTCAAAATTATATTTTTTTTCAATATCAAAATGTTCATCAAAATATTAAAACTAGTATTAAAGCAACAATATTAAAGTAAAAAATAATAATGTAAAGAAAGCACCAAAGTAAACAAAGTATCAAAGCAACATCAAGCATAACTTAACGCCCTTGCGCCGTAAATCGAAGCTGCCAAGAAAATCCCCAAATCCAACTATTATAATAAGCAAGGCCTACCTCAAGACCCTGGGGTGTTTTGTTGACCCTCGAGTTTTTTTTTTATCTGACCTTATTACTATTTTTAACAAAATGACTGTCTCAAAATTTTTATCTGATACATTAGGGGAAAAAGGGCGTGGGAGTGAGTACTAGTTGCCCACTGTTCTCTTTTGACTCTTAAAAAAGAGCTAGAACTTTTACTTTCGAAATAAATGAGCCCTATCTGAACTTTATACGACGATCCCTTCCATAAGAGCCATATATGCCCCCGGGGCATAGTTTAAAATGGCTACCTGCGGGTCCTGGGGGATTGTGTCGACACCCGAGTTTTTGTTATCTAGCTTTTGAACTGTTCTTAACAAAATAGCGCTCTCAAAATTTTTATCTGATGTATTGGGGGAAAAGGGCGTGAGGAGGGAGGGGGGATTGTTACGCTCATATCACTTTTGAATCTTGAAAAGTGAACTAGAATTTTCAATTTACAATCAAATGAGTCTTCTCTGAAGTTTATGCAGGCATCATCTCCATAAGAGCCATGTATGTCACCAGGGCATAACTTCCAACGCCTGGCCCCGGGCCATGGGGGACTGTGCTTACACAGAAATCTTGTCATCTGATGCTTGAACCATTTAAAAAAAATGGCTGTCTAAAAATTTTTATCGGATGAGTTTGGCAAAAATAGGGCGACAGTGGGGGGGGAAGTTGCCCTTGGATCTGTTTTGACTTTTATTCGACTGACTCTTATTTGACTCTATTCGTGAATCCTATCCATAAGAAGCAAATATGTCCCCCGAACATTTTTCACAAAATAGCTATCTTGAAATTCTTATCTAATGCATTTGAGGGAAAAGGGTGGGGGAGGGAATAGCTGCCCTCTGATCACTTTTGACTCTTAAAAAGTGAAATAGAACTTTCAATTTCCAATCGAATAGTCCCTCTTTGAAGTTTATACGAGCATTCTTCCATCAGAACCATATATGCCCCCAAGGCATAACTTACAACGTCTGCTCCTGGGCTCTAAGAGTTTGTGCTGACACTGGAGGTTTTGTTATCTGACCGATGACCTGTTTTTAACAAAATGTCTATGTCAAAATGTTTATCTGATGCATTTTGGGAAAAAATGCATGGGGGGGGCTACCTGCCCTGCGATTGTGACAAAGAGTCAAACTTTAGCGTAAAGATCTGGGCGTTGAGGAGGGAACAGTCCCTTTCATATACAGGATAATTTCTGTTCGTTTTAAGTTATTATATCACTCCTCACTTTCAGTTAAAAAAAACTCAATTTTTTTATTTGATTTCTGAAAGTTTTTGAAGTAATACAGGTTTTCAATTTGGCTCTCCGTACATGAATAATTAAAATAAAATTTGTACATCAATTTTAATTTTTTAAATTAATAATAACTTTATAATAACCTAAGTTTGATTTTTGTTTTCGTTGCTTAAGAAATCACTCCTGAATCACAGAGGCTATTTAATTAGAATAATAGCCTCTTTTAAAAGTTAAAAAGAAACTATAGCGTAAGAGTGAGCTAATTAAGGATGTAGCCTATCTCATTTACGTAATATTTTCTGTTCGTTCTAAGTTTTAATATCGCTTCTTAGTTTCAGTCGAAAAAACTTGTTATTTATTTAAACAAAACAGCCAAAGAGGTTGAAACTATGTTTATGAAGATGAGAGTCACAAGTTGAGCAATTCTCAAATGACTGTAATGAATGAAAGAAAAGATCTTTAAAAGATACGGGGAATAATTTATATTCGTTTTTAGTTTTAATGTTATTCCTTACTTTCATTTGTAATTTTTTCTTTATTTTTTACATAATTGCAACCACGAGTGGAACGCATACAATATTTTCGATTTATTATCCCATGAAAATAATAGTTAAGAAGCTGCGTAAGGTAAAATGAAACGCTAAAATTGGCTGAAAAAAAAATATTGCCTTTATCGGCCATTATCTTATAAAATTCGAACTTTAGCATAAAGAGCTAGGTAATGAAGCGGGGGTGAACTTTCTCATACACATAGGATGAGAGGGTTCACCCCTTGGTCAATGCCTCGCTGTTTATGCTACGTTCAATAATTTATAATGTATATACCGCTTAATTATTGATATGATTGTTGTGATTTTAGTTTCCTTTGTTCGTGTATAGCCTCTTAGTTATTTTTCTTTTTAATTATTTATTTTAGTTTCTCGTATGTTGTGGAGCAGGTTTGTCACACCATCTGTTCAGTAGGAATTTTTCTAACTTAGGCTCTAGGGATGTTTACTCCTTTGATGGCAATTTACTTCAATTGCAAAGTAACTCATTAAAAGAAATTCGGTAAATATTTTCCAATCAATTACTAGCAAGCATGTTTCCGATTTAAAATGGGCTAATAGACGGAAGATTATTTTTTGGTCCTTCAGCTCAATATTCAGATTCTATGTTCATTGATTGATCAGTTGAGGCAGATAGTTTTTGATGGGCGACCCGATGTTGTCAGATTATGTGAGACTTCTCTTAGTTCTGGCAATGAAATGCTTTTAGATTTACCCGGTTACAAAATGGAGCAACTAGACCGCAGAAGGATGGCAAAGGGTGGTCTAGTAATGAATATTTATGATGTTCTTCCCTATTTTGTTCGAAGCGATCTGTCAAGGAGTGATGAAGCGTTTTTGAATCCCAGGTTATTGTAATCAAATTACAAAATGAGGTTTTGATAATTGATGATGTTTTTTTACTATTTTTGTTGATAATGATTTTTGTTGAAAGTCTGATTCCTTTTATGTGTCAGTGAAATGTCCTCTCTTCAAGGTCAAAAAGATCTATTCCTCTTAACTCATGGATGAAACATGGCCTTTTAAAGAGTTGACGAATAAAAAAATCTTTGGAAAGCTTTTAAGTCAGCAAACCATTTTTGAATGTTGCACGTCTTCAGCAGTTCAAACTCTACAGGAATGTTTTTCACGCTTTGTGCCGTAAGGCCAAATTCATTTATTATTCTAAAAAAAATCAGGTTATGGGAAGGATATTCGAAAAACTTGGCAAGTGATCAATTCCGTCCTCAAATGTTCTTCTCCGGTTCCTTCTATCTCTTCAATTCTTGTATTTTGTGATGTGGTTGTTGTGGGTGTTCCATCTGTTCAAGAAGCATTTACATCATATTTTGTCAATATTGGGAAAACTACTGCTTCTTCAGTCAGGTCTTTGCAGTCTCAACCCAATTACAAGTCTCATCTTGGGCCGCTATGTCTCAAATCGATGGTGTTATATCCTGCTTCTGATGCTGAAGTAGCCAGGATTTTAAATAGCTTGAAACCTTCGTCTGGCCCTGGCGTTATTCTAGCTAGGGTAGTTAAGTTCATTCTTCCTATATTTGTAAAGAGATGCTCGACTACTCTTTTAATGTCTACTGCTCGTAACGTGCCATATGCCATCAGAATAGCACTGTTTAAAACTGAAAAGGCTGGGAAGCACAACTAAGGAATTAATGAAACCATGTAATTATATGTTCAATATATAAATTATATAAATCGTATAAATTATATTATAGCTTGGGTAGTTAAGTTCATTCTTCCTTCAATTATTTCTCCATTGACGAAGCTTATAAATCTTTCTTTTGAAAATAAGATTTCCCCCAGTTCTCTTAAGCAAGCTAGAGTAATTGTTTTATAAATAGGTGGACGATGAAATGATTGAGCCAATTATAGTCCAATATCTTTGCTGTCTTATAGCAATCTTTTCGAAGAGACCTTGCTTTCCCATCTACTTGCTTCAGAGCTAAACAATCTACGGTGCATACGTATGTAACTCTTTTAACTTTTCTCTACACTGCGTTTGACTCTGATAGATTCCTGCTGCAATATTCCTAGATGTGCGTAAGGTTTCGCTTCTTTAACTCATGAAATTCAGCTCTATAAGCTATCACGCAATGGTGTGAGAGAACAGGCTCATGCTTGGTTTGATTCCTATTTTTCAGGTAGAACTATCTCCGTAGGCTCCCTCACCGATTTTCGTCCGATGTTAAGTTTAGTGTTCCTCCAGGCTCTGTTCTTGGACCCTTTCTGTTTTTGATTTACGTTAATGAGCTTATAATTGCGCTTAAAAAACAAAAACCTACAGTTTGCTGTCAACTGTATCATCCTAAATCTGTCAATGCTAAGCCCATCACTTTCGCAGGATGAGGACACTCTCGTTACTTCCGCTGATGACAGCATCATTGGTGCTGCAGTAGGAATTTAGTCTGAGATACTTTCCGAATTAGTTGACATTTTTTAGAGAGTTGTTCTTGGTTCAAAACTAATTGCCTCGTCCTAAATGTCGCCAAGTCAAGTTTTTCCCATATTTCCCTGGCATGCCCTGATCTAACAGATACCCAGCTTTCAAGGGGCTCTATCAGTAGATCTAAGGATCAGTTTACCTGATTTTTTGGTATTCTTCTTGATGAAAACCTTTCATTCCAGCATCATATTGGACTAATTAATATGAAGATCGCAAGGAGTTTTGGAATTTCGGGGGAGCTAAACCACAACGTTCTTGGATCAGTTTTAAAATTTCTGCTCCATTGCCTAGTTCAGTCCTACGTCTTTTATTGCCCTACTGTATGATTGCCAACTTTTTGTTTTTTAACCACTACCTAAATTATATGATAAGGCAAAAAGGCTTATACAGGAAATAAATTGTTCTACAACTAATCGAATTAGCCCATTATTTGATTTGCAGTCTCTCTACATTTTTTCGTGCACCCAAGGAATATTAATATTGTATTTATTTTATCGGTGAAGTCTGACTTTAATCCATTAATTGCTTGTCATATTTTTTGAAATAGCCTACCTGAGTCAGCTCAAGAATGTCACTCGTTTGGTATTTTCAAAAGAATTCTAAGAAGTTTTTGATGTCTTGATGCTTATATTTATAATTTTTGGAGGGGGGGGGGACATGTGACCATAGCCTTGGTTAGAAATGTTTTTGTGAGGGGTGTTGAGTTTTGTTTAATATTGGTTGTCGCTTGGTTTCAAAAATGTTATTGGAATTTTAATTAATTTATTGGATAGTCCTATGTTTTTATTTTATGGGGGGAGGGGTTCTTAAAAAACTTTTAATATTTGGGTATTTTGATTGTTGTTGGTTTTTTTTTTATTACGTGTGTGTGTGTGTGTGTTCAGTCTTTGAATGGTTGTAATGTGTTATATTGAATTTTTTTTATTATTGTTTCAATTTTGTGTCTCCCCTGTTTTTTTCCTGGCCATAGAGCCTTGCGGGGGAGCTTGTGTTGAAGTGTTTTGTTGTAAATTTATTGGTTTAATACATCGATTGATTGATTGAATGATTGATTAAAATAAAAAAAAAGATGAAAAAAAGTTGATTTTCGTAAGTTCCAGCTAAGGAAAAGGAGAAAGCTTTTTAAGCTAAATTTTAATGCGGTTTTAAAAAGAGGCTTTTAAGTCTATAACACAAAAAGTGAAAACATTAAATCTCTTTTCATTTAATAATTGAAATTTCAATTCTAGCGAAAATAAACGAATGGTCAATGAAGGAAACAAAATTGTTTGAAACTTTCATCTAATGTTGTTACGTTTTTATTCATCAATAGCTAGCACTTCACTTTACACTGAACTGATCTTTCAGAAGCTTTGAAGAAGATCAATTGGCTATTTTCAAATCCCTGGAGTTAAGTCTAACAAGTAGAGGTATAGATGGAAGGGCTTGCCTTCTAAGGTCAATTTGTGAGCTACAGAAATATCCCATTGGACATATGAGTCTTGCTGGGGAGATACTTACCATACTTCTCACGTAAGTAGAAATAACTACTTCCTTATGAAAAAGAAGTGCATTTTGAACTAAAATTGGACGAAAAAAATCTCTAATGAGTCTGCAATAGCTAATTTTTGACTTATATCAAACAAGTATGTTGCCTCCTGGGCTAATATATATATACATATATATATATATATATATATATATATATATATATATATATATATATATATATATATATATATATATATATATATATATATATATATATATATATAACAAAAAAAACAAGTTTTTTTTAACTGAGAGTAAGGAGCAATATTAAAACTTAAAACGAACAGAAATTAATCCGTATATGAAACGGGTTATCCCCTCCGCAATCCCTCGCTCTTTACGCTAAAGTTTTTAATTGTTTTAAAAAGTAGAACTGTGGCAAAGAGTCAAACCTTAGCATAAAGAGCGAGGGATTGCGGAGGGGACAACCCATTTCGTATATGGAGTAACTTCTTTTCGTTTTAAGTTTTAATATTGCTCCTTACTTTCAGTTAAAAAAAACTAGTTTTTTTTAATTAATTTCTGAACGTTTTGAATTAATGCATGTTTGATTTTAGCTCTTTGCACATAAATTATTAAAATGAAATTTGTATATTTATTATTTTTTTGGCTAAATGGCTTTCTCTTAGTTTTGATCTGAAGATTTTGAGAAATAAGGGGTGGGGAAGGAGGCTTAGTTGCCCTCCAATTTTTCGGTTACTTAAAAAAGGAAACTACAACTTTTCATTTTTAAGAAACGATTTTATTAGTATAAAATACTTAAGTATTTTACGTATTAAAGTATTACTTAAGTATAACTTAAGCGTAACGTAAGCGGAAAAAAATTTCCGCTAATTTTCGTCTTTATTGAGGTTCCCTTATCTCTCTCTACATACCCGATAAGTTAGACCCAATCAGAGAAAACAAAACGTGATTGACCTCTCTCTGAAAGCCATGTAAGTTTGAGCCAATCAACGCAGATGTTAAATTTTGATGCTACGAAATCTCAGAATGCTTGAAACCACAGAGGTCCACTCAACCCAGTCTAAATACTTTGTAAGTCTTAAACCTATAAGAAAAAGAGGAATTTTAGACCAATATATGGATACCAGGAATTGATGTAAGAAAAATTGTTTTCAACTGCTTTATAGTCAAATTTATATGTTATATTTTTACCTTTTAAAAATTGTTTTCTCAACTGCTCATTTTATTGCTTTTTTTAGCAGTAAAGTCTTAAGACGGAGAGTCCGAAAAAGTTCAGTTTTACATCGTACTAAAATGTAACTGCTGATTGTTATTTTTACATTAGTAGAGTATTTAAAAGCTTTCCTTTCAGCAAAACTAACCTAAAGTATATTTCAAAAAGAAGTCACATTTCACCATCCACGTCATTTCCTATGATGTGTGGTTGGTCACAAGGACTAAGAGAAAAAGTATCTTTTTCAAAACGACTAGAATCGATATAGCCTATATATTTTTTTTTTCAGATACCT
The DNA here is from genome assembly GCF_032884065.1 of Artemia franciscana. Lineage (NCBI taxonomy): Eukaryota > Metazoa > Arthropoda > Branchiopoda > Anostraca > Artemiidae > Artemia > Artemia franciscana. Next base: position 45,338,380 of record NC_088865.1, read on the forward strand.
TTCAATAATTAAGGTAATAGTGACCTTGTGGAAAACTCATTTTAAAATGGATTTAGTAATACCTATATATGGCTTCAGAAATTCCGAAATAAGAAAAACATTTTTGAAACCTTTTTTGGTCCAACATATTTTTCTCTTTTTTAATTATGCTTCCCTTGGTTCATTGGCCTGCAGCTTCAAGTTTCAATCTGATCAAGGGAATATTGCCCCAACACCCATTCCTTCCTCGAAAAAACATTTGGCATCCTTGACCCACGCAACTATCCTTGAACCAATGGGAAAATATCTTTAACGGCTCGAACCATACTTTAGCTTGGGACTGTATCCCCAAACTGTTCTTTATTTTTCCCGTGAAATTAAGGCCTTCTATTCTAATCTTTTCAGACAATTTTCTTGTACTTTTGTCAGTCCAACGTCTACAAAAGTTCAGTTTTGATTGTGAGTTCATTTTGTGACCACATTTTTACTCTATAATTACCTTTCAATAAAGTAAGGGCTCTACCTGCGTGATTTTTCCTCGATACATTTATAATCCGATTGTCTTACTTAACCGCTATTGACAGTTTTTTTTAAACTTGAATATAGATGAAAAAATTGAACACTAAATTCCCTGGGATTAAGTGACTTAATAAGTACAGAGACGTGAAGAAATAGATTCAATTAGCGGGTTAACATATCTTCGGCAGCTATACAAGAAAAATAGTAAATTGTATTAAAAAAAAACCTATCTGGCAAAAAAAAGATCAGATTCGTCGAGTTTTTTAATTTTGTAGAAGGGAGCGGGAACGGTACAGAAGCGCTGTAGTACTGGCCTCGTTTTTTTGCTGAAACTGCTGGAGATAGTTGCACTGGGTCGCGCACTTCCCATTCTGTAAGAGAAGTAAGTAGTTTGTTGCAACTTATCTCCTTCTTGAATGGGAACTAACTCGGGAGAGATAAAATTAATATAAAATCATGTCTTTGAACTTGATTTTTCATGCTAATAAGGTGAGAAATGCAAGCAATGATATTGTTTCAAGATCTGTGCAGTATTACAAGCCCAATATACTGTTAACAGCCAAGAAAATCCTTTGGCCGCTAGCTGGCATGATTATTCTTGCTTCTGATCATGTAAAGCCACAGTATATTGTATCCGATTTGATAAGGGCTATTCGACATTGTGACGAAAAGAAACCTACGCTACCCAAGTTTGTAATTTACGAGCTCCAGGAATTGCCAATGATCCCTGGTAAGATTACTGCCACCCTCACCATGAAATTAAATGAAGTCTCTAATGCTGTTGATGATACCAAGGAACACGTAACTTCATTGAAACTTCAGCATGAAAAAGTGCCTCGGGGTTCCTCTCATGTTTATCAAAAGAAACTTACATACTCAGCACTTCTGAAACAAGGTTTCAAAAAGCTTTTCTAGTGCAAGGTTTATCTTGAGAGCTTTGCTGATGGTGCTTATTGTTCACACATGCTAGACTTGAAGCCTTTGCAAAAAGAGTGGCGGATTTGACTTGATGACAAGAAAGCTGCGACTACTCTTGTTAATACCATGAAAGATGCACAAATAAAACCCCCCTTGCACTTTGGTATTGTACGCCACATTCCTGGTGATGCCACGGACTTGGATCTGTGCAATATAATTGAGAATGGTGTGAAAGCAGAAAGGATACGAAAAAAACGTTAGCTTTTCGAATCCTTTGACCTTCGGATATGAGAAACATCGAATTCAGGAGTAGAAATTTTTACCAACGCAATGTTATAATTTTCGACAGCACGGGCATTCAGCTCAAACCTGTTAAGGGTGTAAGATGTGCATTGTCTGGTTCTGATGACCATCCCTGCTATAGTTTAACATATCTAGTATCAATGAAGCTAATGGGAAATAAATGGTAGCTCCTCAGCTGAAGGTGTTCTAGTGGAATATGAATGTAAATGAAATTGAAAAATTGCCCTTTCTTGAAAGTACACTATGCTGTAATGATATGATATGCTTACAGGAGCATTTCCTGATAGCTTCCTCTGTCTCTCAATTAAAATTAACTGAATGTATCCAACTGTTTTATTTGCCTGCTGTCTGTTCAGGAAGAGGGAGGCCATCAGGCGGGGTTGCAATTCTTGTCAACCCTGGCCTTGCCACCCAGCTGGTCGGTGAAGACAAACCAGCTGTGAAAATTGGGGATACTTATGTGTTCTTCATCTATCTTCCACCCGACAACCATGGTCTTGCCTCAAAAGAGTAATTTGCTGCTGCATGTGCCAAACTAGTCCACTCTGTCAGAGAATTTTTAGATAAGCATGGTCAGGTGATCGTTGTGGGAGACTTTAATAGCGATCTGAATGATAATGCTAATGCAAGGATTCAAATCCTTTTACCCGCTTTTGCTGGTCTATAACCTATCTTGAACGATTGCTTTTTCACCTATGTCCATAATTGAGGCTGTAATAGCTCTTTGGTTTTCTTTCTTTGCTCTAACAATATAAAAGCGCTCGATAATTGTCCAGTTGGCACCGGTATATCAGTTTCTGATCATTTCCCCATTACCTGCCCATTCGAAGAACCTCATGTTTAGAATAGGTCTCCAAGCAAAAGAAAGTGGTATTCTAAGTCTGAATAGAACACAATTGACTTAACTTCATACGCAAGTACTCCATACAGTATTTTGATGACAATTAAAATATCATCCTAGCTCCTTCAGCAGAATGCATATATATTAGCTAGTGAAAAACATATTCTGTTAAACCTATACTGTTCTGAGCATGCCCATGCCAGGCGATGTGCAGAAGCTGCTGCTGTACCTAGACGTAAATTATTCGTTGCATCTGAAGTTCCTAGATGGTCTCTTATCCCTGAGCTTGTACGAGCATATGAAACTTCTAAATTTTGGTATCATATTTGGAATGGTTGTGACAGACATCAGTTTGGTGTTGTTATTGACGTTAGAATTTATACTAAGCATAATTTTATAGCATGATACTAAGCATAATTTTAAGCAATATAGGTAAATATAGTGATAGGCTGTTGAGAACCCTAATGAGATATGGCGGCTCATTAGCATCATGAATACCGTATGCGAGTCAAATGACTATACCTCACCCTCTGAGCAAAAATGGGTCAAATATTACACAAATGAGTCCTCGCCCCCCGATACTACTTTACAAGATGAATTTTCCTCAGCGCTGGATATGGCCTTGGGTGATTATGAATCTCGTCCAGGGTTCATGATAACCCTAAGAAAAATTAGTCAATGTATTGTGAAACTTAAAAACAAATATTCACGTGGAATTGACCATTGTGGCATTCATCTAGTACATGGACATTTAAATTTCTTACACCTTCTGGGAATATTGTTCTAGATTAGATAGTAGTGGGTTAGTTTCTCATGTTTTTGTGCTGGTGTTGTGAACCCTGGTCTTAAGTAAGGAAAATATAAAAATAAGTGTAGTTCATACCAAACTATAACTGTTTCAGCAGTATTATGAAAATTATTAGAGCTCTTAGTTATTGAGAAGATTACCCGAGTTCGTTCTATATTGGAAAATCAGTTTTGTTTAAAAAAATGCTACAGCCGTGAACATATTCACCAAGTTATTGCAAATGTTCTGTTAGACGCGGAGGAAAATAAGGATATTGTTATTACGACTGGTCACGATGTATCACGGGTGTTCGATTTGGGGATACATCCTTAGTCACTGCTTCGTGTAAGCCACCGTCCGCTTGATAGCTCAATCGTACGTGGCTACAAACCTATGTATAGCAAACTTCATGTTTTTGTCAAAGTGCCTGCTCAAAAAAAATTTGTTGTTTCAAAAGCTATAATTCGTGTTTGGAAAGGTATTAGGCAGGGAGGGGTATAATCACCTCCATTTTATAATACTGTGCTAGAGGCCCAGAAAAGTTCATACATCGTTTATCTTTTGAGGCCTTGATTTGTCATATTTAAGTTACACTGACGACGTCTTGAACCTTAGTCGGACCATTTCTGGTATCTAGGAAAATTTTAGATTTTATGCATCGAATATTGGAAAATAGGGCTTGAGTCTAATGCTGAAAAGATTGAAGTTGTGTCAACTACTATGTCACGCAATCGGCCCGTCCCCGATATCGTTTGTCTTTATGGTCATCCTATTAAGCTACCGCCAAGCATAAATTACCTTGGATTACTCATTAGAAGTGACTTAAAGCATATTTGACCACTTTTATTATAATTTCTAGGTGCAAATCTTCACAGTGCATGCCACCTGCTTGTTCCTCGCAAAGCACGCTATAAAAGAGGAGTGCTTTCTAAACTTTATGACTCGTTTTCTGTGTCCCATTTGTTAGCTTTGGCACCTTTTTGGAATGTTTTTCGTACGTCTGACCAAGGACCTTGTCCTTCAATTTTTTTTGTTACGCAAAGTTCCTACTGTGTTTACCTCTGTGGGCCAGAAACGGGCGTTTGTATATGGAGTTGTCGATGAATTTGCGTATTCCAGAATTTGCGTATTCCGGAATTTGCGTATTCCGGAAATTGCGTTTTCCGGAATTTGCGTATTCCGGAATTGGTTTACTATCGTCGCGGAGCGTAGCTTATGCTTTGAACGGAATTTGGACGCATCAAATAGTTTACTTATTGCCATTTTATAAATGTTTTTCCTTTTGAAGTTGCTTCTGTTTCCTTCTTTTTTCCCTTATATGCTCCATTGTGTGTTTATTGGGTTAATAAAGTTTCGTTCATTAATCAACGTTTATTTTCTTCCTTTTTTTGCTAATTGGGGTCTATTTGGCCCAAGTAATTTCACAAACAAGTCTGAAGTCTACACAATTTTTCCGGCCCATTTTAAAGAGGCCAACGTACTAAATCTATGTTTCATTTTACATATAATAGGGCCCTTTTTGCCAATAAAATTCTTTTGTAATTTCCATATTTTGTTGGCCTAATCTACCATTTTCATGTTTTGATGAATTCATGAATCTCTCCCAAGGGAAAAAAAAATGAGCTCTTATTCACTTGCAGTGCAGTATATATCAAGTCTATGTAGAAATAATTGGTTTTGTTTCAGGCCAAAGAGGGGCAAAAGGGATTTCCTGCATTCCTATTTAGATGCCCAAAAACTTGGTCAAATGGAAAACTCGACGCTTATAACCTGTGAAGATCATTATTCGAAGTGTCCAGTGTCATTACTTAACCTTTTGAAAAGCTGGAGCGAAGCTAAAAGTGCAATTCCAAATAAGCGAGAAGTGAGAGAAGATGGAGAAGACAATCCGTGTCAAAGAGGAACAGAAGTACCAATAGAATACAGCTATTTAATGCATTCAGATTAAAATGAAGGATCATCCATGATAACATATTGATTATTTCAATGTTTTTGATTTTTGTTTCCGCAGCCGAGCTAACGTGATTTCTTTTTTACTATTTACTATGATATTTAGTTTAAAAATTCATATTAATCTATCAATAAATTTTTACAGGATGATTTGTCTAAAATTACTAGTATGTTTGATCCTTTGTGATTACAAATAGTAACTAAAATTAACACCATAATAGTTTTTAAATATGAGTTAAATTATTTTATTAACTTACCAAGGATAATTAAGTAAAAGCTCATTATTTTAATTGGTCAAGTAGAATTTACAATGTCGTATATATATTTAAAAAATTAGGAAAAACATGAATTAAATTTTTAAAGAAAAAGACTTCTATTTACGGAAATTCAGTTATAGGCATTAGTGGGTCCCAGATTAAAGAAAAGGAAACATTGATGAAAACTAGGAATCAGTGTATGCGAATTTTTAATTTTACATAAGAAGTGAGTTGCCATGTTTATTTAATTACTTAGCTTTTTTAATTTCAGGATTAAACGTGGCAAAACTGACGAATTCCTGGTACTGCCCAAACAACCTAATAATTTTCCAAACAACCAAGATAGAAATCTTGGATTTTTTTTGTTTATGTCCATGGTACATTAAGTGTTAAAATTGTGTTTTAAACATCAGTCTTTACTTTTATATCTATTGCCACTGTTTATCAAACAGATGGTTTGAACGAACTAACTAAGGAGTGACTCGTCCCAATTGTAACTGAAACTCTAAAAAACGCAATTTTGATAATAATCGATACATGAAAAGAATTGACTTTTTATCCAGATTCCAAATAAACAAGAAGCATTAAGTTTTAATATATCTATCGAAAATTATAAATCTGAGAAAATTTTGCCTTATTTTCAAAAAGTGGAGGGGGAATACCTCCCACAAGTAAAACCTAACCTGCCTTATTTTTGAAAAAAAAAGTCCCCAAAAAAGTCATAGAATACCCCTACAAGCCAATGCTCTTAGAAGATCGAGATAGGGCTCATTTAAAAGGCAATTAAAGGTTCTAGTGCCATTTTCAAGTGAACAAAAATATGGAAGGCAACTAGCCAAAACATAGTTTGACTTTTTTATTATCTTATTCCATTGATAGTTTTACTTTTTTATTATCTTGTCCTTGATTCTGGTTGATAGAGAAGCATCGCCAATTGCTGAAAACCATGTTGTGACCGAGATGGGTCCAGGATTGAACACAGCCACCGTAAATACTGAAGGACCCAGGAACTTCTTGCTGTCCAGTTGTAATGCGTCTTAAGTGCTTCGGTTTAGACTTGAGAAGATGTGTTGGCCCCCGTTCTTCACTGGTATTTGGGACCATTACTTTTTCTGATGCAAAAATAATTTCAATGACTTAAAGAATGTGAAAATTAGAAATTAAAATATTACGACGTTACAAAATAAGAATATAGTTACAACAATACAGTGTTAGGTCATAAAATGACCCATAAATTAATATAGTATCTACGTGATGGCAAGACAGCAAACCTATTTGATAATGTTATCAAACAGTTTGTGGTAACAAACTGTAAGTAGGAAGTGACTTGGCTCATTAGTAACAAAAAAAAGAAATCGGAATTTTGATACGAAAATATATATCAAAATAATCGGCTTACTAAGCCAATTTCAAATATGTAAGTTTCATTGTGTTGCGAGAGCAACGCTTTGGTTTTTTTTTTTTTTTTTTTTTTTTTTTTTTTTTTTTGTTCCTAGGACCCCGATTTCAGCTTCTTCCTAGAAAGTGGTAAGGGTCTAACCTCTACAGTTCTTACGAAAAGTGTGGGCCTTAAGCAAGATTGATAAATATGACTTCGCATTTTGGGAAGCTTCGTAGAACTCTTGCCTGGGGCCAAAAAGGATGGATTTTGCCTGTCCCTGAGCCAGAGCTTATACACTCGAAGGAAGCTTATATAAATGTAGAGGATGTGTAAACCAAATTTTCACTCTTTGGTTAATAAGTTGAAAGTGCCTGAACTATCAAATACCTTTGGTTCTCAGTTTTAAAGATTATAAGCGAGGATTCAATTTTGTTGACAGAAGAGCTTTGGCAAAGGTCTTATCCTTTTATGGTATACCAGAAAAATATATTAAAGTGATTAGTGTTATGTACGATAATAACACTTCCGTGGTAAAGCTAGGAAATGGGGTTTCCTAGCAAGATTGATAAATATGACTTCGCATTTTGGGAAGCTTCGTAGAACTCTTGCCTGGGGCCAAAAAGGATGGATTTTGCCTGTCCCTGAGCCAGAGCTTATACACTCGAAGGAAGCTTATACAAATGTAGAGGATGTGTAAACCAAATTTTCACTCTTTGGTTAATAAGTTGAAAGTGCCTGAAATATCAAATACCTTTGGTTCTCAGTTTTAAAGATTATAATTTTGTTGACAGAAGAGCTTTGGCAAATGTCTTATCCTTTTATGGTATACCAGAAAAATATATTAAAGTGATTAGTGTTATGTACGATAATAACACTTCCGTGGTAAACCTTGGAAATGGGGTTAGCAGCTGGTTTCATCTGTAATCAGGAGTTAGGCTAAGTTGTGTTTTATCCCCCTTTATATGGATCATTTTGATGGACTTTGTCTTAAGGAGCACAGGAAAGTCAATGTGAGACCACTGAATCAAATGGGGAGGAAAAACTCTCCTGAACTTTGATCATGTTGATGATTTGTGCATCCTAGGTAAAAGTGTGAGCAAAATGAACGAACTTTTAGAGGTTTCGCGAGTTCAGGGTGCTTTAATAGGCCTAGAAACTAGTTTTAACAAGACTACATCACTAAGGCTAGGAATAAGTCAAGATGAAAAGATAACCTCTGGTAACAAAACGATTGATATGGTGGACAGCTTTATTTACTATGGTAATATTATCGGTAAAGACGGCAGGAGCAGTGAAAATGTCAAAAGCAGAATAGCCAAGGCACAGGGTGTTTTTCAGTTACAAAAACTTTGGAAGGATAAAAAGATTGAGTCTGCAAACAAAGATTATCAAACAGTTCGTGGTAACGAACGTGGTAACGACCCGGCTCAATAGTAACCAAAACTAAAAAAAATTGAATTTTGATAGCAATAGCTACATCAAAAGAATTGCTTTTTCATGCTAATTTTAAATATATAAGTTTAATCAAGTTTAGTCTTACCCATCAAAAGTTACGAGCCTGAGAAAATTTGACTTATTTAAGAAAATAGGGAGAAACACCCCCTAAAAGTAGTAGAATCTTAACGAAAATTATACCATCAGATTCAGCATATCAGAGAACCCTACTGTAGAAGTTTCAAGCTCCTATCTACAAAAATGTGGAATTTCGTATTTTTTGCCAGAAGACAGATCACGGGTGCGTGTTTATTTATTTGTTTTTTTTTTTTTTCTTTTTTCTTTTTCCCAGGGGTCATCGTACCGACCAAGTGGTCCTAGAATGTTGCAAGAGGGCTCATTCTAACGGAAATGAAAAGTTCTAGTGTCCTTTTTAAGTGACGAAAAAAATTGGAGGGCATCTAGGCCCCCTCCCACGCTCATTTTTTTCCCAAAGTCAACGAATCAAAATTTAAGATAGCCATGCTGTTCAGCATAGCCGAAAACCACAATAACTATGTCTTTAGAGATGACTTACTCCCCCACAATCCCTGGGTGAGGGGCTGCAAGTTATAAACTTTGACCAGTTATTACATATAGTAATGGTTATTGGGAAGTGTACAGACGTTTTCAGGGGGATTTTATTTTGTTTGGGGGTGGGCCTGAAGGGAGGGGGCTATGTTGGAGGATCTTTCCTTGGAGGAATCTGTCATGGGGGAAGAAAAATTCAATGAAAAGGGCGCAGGATTTTCTAGCATTACTATAAGAAAACAATGAAAAATAAATATGAAAACGTTTTTGTCAAATGAAATGAAGGGGTAGCATTGAAACTTAAAACGACAGAGATTATTACACAAATGAGGGATTCTAAAAATACTTTAGCATAAAGAGCGAGGTATTTAGGAGGAGATAAATACCTCGCTCTTTATGCTAAAGTATTTTTAGTAATTGAAACTATTTATTCTACGGCCTTTCTGATTCAGGGGTCATTCTTAAAGAATTGGGACAAAACTTACGATTTAGTGTAAAGAGCGAGGTATTAACGAGGGTACAAACCCCCTCGTATACATAATAAAAATATAAGATTATGAAAGTTTGTTACGTAAGTTAATTCTTAAGTTACGTATATTTTTTACTAATAAAAACATTCGTTAAAAATTAAAAGTTCTAGTTGCATTCTTAAGTAACCGAAAAATTGAAGGGCAACTAGACCTCCTTCTCCACCCTTTATTTCTCAAAATTGTCTGATCGAAACTAAGAGAAAGCCATTTAGCCAAAAAAAAGAATTAATGTACAAATTTCATTTTAATAATTTATGTGAGGAGAGCCAAAACCAAACATGCATTAATTCAAAAACGTTCAGAAATTAAATAAAAAAACAAAACAAATTCTTTTAGCTGAAAGTAAGAAGGGACATTAAAACTTAAAACGAACAGAAATTACTCCGTATATGAAATGGGTTGTCCCCTCCGCAATCCCTCGCTCTTTACGCTAAAGTTTGACTCTTTGCCACAATTCTACTTTTTAAAACAATTAAAAGCTTTAGCGTAAGAGCGAGGGATTGCGGAGGGGACAACCCATTTCATATACGAAGTAATTTCTGTTCGTTTTAAGTTTTAATGTCGCTCCTTACTTTCAGCTAAAAAAATTTGTTTTTTTATATTTAATAATATTAGAAGCAACAGTGATGACAGCGGTCAAATATAGCTCTGTAGCCTGGGCACTCTGAAAAGTGGATGAAAACTCCCTAGATATTTTCCAGAGAAATTGCCCATGGATTTTCTTGTTTACCCGGCTGACTGACCGTATATCAAGCAGTAGGCTTTACGAAAAGTATTATTCAATCCTGATTTCTAGAGCTATAATGAGAGAAAGGTTAAGATATCTAGGGTATGTTCTGCGGATCAAGGATGACAGATTTCCGAAGATGGTCCTTTTCAGCCAACCGTCTAGGACTAAACGGAAAGCAAGGTTGTCTGTGGTTAGGGTGGGAGGATGTCATAAAGAAAGATTTAAAGGAAATCATAACTTCCTGGGAAAGTGTAAAGATGGAGGCTTTGAATAGATTGGGATGAAGGACGAACTTGCGTAACTGTATCGGCATCAGGAGTCTTGGTACTGCGGTGAATTGTTCGTAGTGGTAGTTGTAGTTCTGTTCTATTAGATATTGAGAACTTTAACAAAAGACAAGTGTCAAAGCTGATCTAAAACACTGTCAAACTAGGAATTCCATTTTTTCATTGATATATTCTTAGGCTTCAGAGTCAATTTAGCACTCTCAACTACTCGTTTGTTAGTAATAATTCGTTCATTTTGACAACAACTGGGGCCATTCCTTCCAGTCAGTAAAACCTCTGAATTTGCTGGCTGAGATCAAAATTTCTATGTTCTTCATTTAACCGAATGAAAATTGCGAGGCAAACCGTAAAATCATGCTTTTGTAAAACCACTGCATGTACCGACCCATTTCAGGATGTTGGTATATGTCATGTAATTATTTTCATTTTCCTTACTTAACTGAATGGAAATTCGTTTGCTTTCTGTACCGTCATTGAAAGATTCGGTAAAATTGCCACATTTACCAACCGAGATCAAACGTACGGCACAGGTCATGTTAGGGTTTTCCAGTTTTTCTTTAACAACAATTTAAGATTTTCGGCACTTCCCATCTACACGACACGAATTGGTAAGGCCACTATATTAACCGAACTCGATTCAGAAATTTTGTGCATGTACTGTCATGATTTTCATGTTCTATCCGTACATTCAGTGCACGAGTCGTTACAACAAATACATTTACCGACCGAGATCAAAATTTGAGCAAACGTTATATCAGTATTTTCGTGTTCTTTATTTAACGGAATAAAAAAATTTTGGAATCGTCCATAAAGTTTTGACACCAGTATGTAAGGCTACCAATATTGAGTTTTGGTATTTGTCATTCCACTGTCTTCATGCACTTTATTTAATCAAATGGAAAGTTGTGGCACATTAGTAATAATAACAATAATAATAACAATAATAATAACAATTTATTGTTTACCCCTTTAAAAATGAAAATGCACTAGAGAGGAGTATAAGAAAATTAAATTAAAAACAAAAAGGACACAGAAAAAAATTATGCGGAATTCTCGACAACTTAAACTTTCAACACTCACTCAGCATTCAACTCCATTTCTAAAATCTCTGCGAGAGTATATGGACCACCTAGTTAGTCCATTCAAAGGTGTCAAAAACAACAAATGTGGTGAAAAAATGCATTATGTAGCCGACCAAGGGTTCTCTTTTTAAATTGACCCTTTACCCTTGCAAGAAAACCATAAGATTTCTTAGTTTTTTTTCAAAGAATCAATTATTAACTTCCTTACGGATCTAACTGACGTTTCAAATGGAAAGCCTAAAGACCTGAGTAAACTAGAAGATGAGATTGTGGAAGGCCCACCTTGGATTGTTTCATTGGAGGCGTTCCACGTCCGAAGCCAAGAAACTCTGCTTAGGAATTAACGACTGAAAGACCGATTTGTTTTAGTCCGGAGCAAAACAAATCAACAGCGTTCTGGACTGCCCTAAGATTATCCACCACGAGAAGAAGGTCATTGACATATGACAGATGAAGTGACAAGTGAAGTGTTGCTTAACAGAACGACCCACACAAATACAATTACTAACGGTACCTTGAAGACATATCTGGATTAAGGAGTTCTGATACCACTGACACAGACATGTAAAAACAAATAGATTAATTGCACTTCTAAAAAAGGACCAAATTACTTGGGAGTGAAGAACGGATAAAAAGCTACTAATTATCAATGGTAAAAACGTAGAGGTTACTTTTTGCCTTTTTATGGTTTTCAGGCATTGCTAGAAAAGTTGCATGGGCGTTCTGCATGGTCCTTCCTGAAAATAAAACTGGTTTTCACCTTGATGACACTTTGTGCTAATTTCACTATAAATGAGCTTATCAAGAAGTTTTTCAATCGTCGAACATACGAGTAATCGATCTATATGCTTCAGAGGATTTTGGGTTTTTATTTTTCTTAAAAATGCACATTACTAGACCTTCACAGAGCGCATAAGGAATTTACTGCTGGGCGATACAAACCTGAAATAAATTAGCAAGATGTTCGAAAAATGTTACTGTACCGTATATCAGATTTTCAGGTGACAGGCCGTCTGAAACCTATTCCTTACTTAGTTTAAGACGGCCAAGGTGGAAGCCAACAGAGTTGGATGTGAAAGTGTTGCAATTGAGGGTCAGAGGCGGGGAGAGTGGAATTGGTTATTACTCTATTAAACCAAATATATAAAAAATGCTATAGGAATTTTGAGGTGTTTCAGAGGGTTTCAGAGGGCCAGTCATAGCGTGGCGTGAATTGACATGGTGTATCGTGGAGAGTTGGCTTGCAAAAACATGAATCAACAGAATTTATGCACGATTTTTAACAAAAAAGTATCTGGAAAATGTCTTGGGAATGATAAGGGGTTTTAGAGGGTGCCAGAGGGCCAATTATAGAATGGCAAGATGGTTTGAATTGACATTTAACTAATAAGGGAGGGTGGGGTTGGTTGGGACATAAATTTTGGGCTGGTTGTGGCTTCTACTTTAGTCGCTTTTTTAGTTCCGTTCTTGGCTGAAACGGAAGAGAATGTGCTGATGCTGCATTGCAAATTTTTGAAGATTATTATCTCCCGTCTTTTAGCACTAAGCTCAAATTATTCAAGTTTCATAAATATCGGAAGTCAACCAATCGTATGCGGTGGATTCGGACAGCACTTAATTTTCAAAAAATGCAATGTAATTAAAAAATTAGATTCATAGAAAACTGAAAATCAAATAATATGTGCACAATTGGACCCTCTTTATATCACGTTATAGCAGCTGAGGTTGTAATGAAAAGTGAGACCTCGCTTTTTCCGCTCTGTCCCGCCGGCAGCAGCAGGCGATGGAAGCGCAAGAATAATGTCATCTGAAGACACAAATGCTTTGTCCTCGATATCTGGAAAGACAAACATTGCTCCATTTCTGCGCAGAAAACAGGCTTCCACGTCACTTCCACTTTTTACTTCAAATTGGCCAATATAGTAAACATCGTAATTCTTAGACTTTCTCAGCTCGAATTTTACAAGAACCAAGGTTTAAACTTGAGCATTTTCTATGTCAAAAGACTCAAAGTTCTCTCCAAGCTTTCCACGGTGAAGAGACTCGTCGCTTGATGAATCATTCAAGGCAGCCAAGCCGGATCAAAGCTCTGCTCCGTAGTTTTCGTCGTCGTCACTACGGGCCGCACTGTTTTTGCATTTCTTCGAAGACTGCTTCGATGGTATGATATTTTTCGGTTTTTTAGCTCTAATCTCTTCCTTTTCAGGTGTGTTTGTTAAAAAGCAAGTCTTGTCTTGACTCCCATTCCCACGACCAGAAACAGAACTAGCTTCAACTCAAGGGAAGGGTCTAACTTCTTCCGGAAACCTAATCATGGAAGAAGCCGTTAAGGGTCCAGACTTGGAATCAGCCTGTGACAGAGGACTTGGTGAAATGGTTGTTGTATCTGGGAGCCTGTCTTTCACTAGCGACGGTGCAAAAGCTCCCTCCGGAAATTTATCATGATTGAAAGGGAAGATCTCGGTGGCTCGACGCAGATACAATGTTCGACGCACTGAATCTCTCTAAGAAGGGAGCCCTGCTGAGTGGAGCTACTTCGTAAATTGAAAAGCCCTGGATGAGATGTAATTGTAGCCACTCATTGAAGTGCCCTTTTAGTGCGTTCTTGAAAGGAGAAAGGACACCTACATCGATTGGTTGCAGTTTATGCGAACAGTGAGGCGGAAAATTCAGAAGTGTCACAAAATTTTCCTTGCAGTGTTCAATTACCCTTACGTCGAGATGGCTGTCATAGTTTTTATTAGCAGGAGGATTGACATCTCTGCACCTGGCTTGGTGATCTTCGTAAAATGTCTCACAGCTTCCAAGAACAAGTGGCCATTGACCCATTCATTTGGGTGATAAAATCCAAGGCAACCATGTGGCAAATTGTGGAAAAATAAAAACCGGGGGAATAGTTTCTCCGGACGCACTTACGAAACAGACAGTAGTTATATTTTGACTTCTTTCCACAGACACTGTCTGACAAACCTGTTTTAGTCAAGTCGGAGCTAGGACTTTAGGCGGTGGAACCACTGTGGATATGCCAGTCTCATCCACATTCCTGATGTGATCGGGTGTCAACTTAGCTCCAAATCTCCTGTTGACATCAAGTAGCTTATCAAAAACATCTAGACTACAGGTTCGTTGAAGCCGGATGCTCTCGCCCGACTTGTGGGCCCCGGCTTTCTGACTGAAATGTCTGGATTCCGCTTAAGAAATGCAAGATGCTAGTCCTTCGACGATGCTTTGTTTTCCGTCCAACTTTCTGGCACATAATTTTTATTTACACGAGCGTAAGAATAGGCGAAAATCTAGATTTTTTTGTCGTAATTCTGTGTTTCATAGTAGAACAGGTTTGGAAATAGTCTGCAAGTATCCTATAGTGTACCATTTCAAAACTTACCTGTTGTGTTTTGCTTCCATAGGGAAGTTGATAGAGAGTGGATGACGCCCTTCATTGGCACTTATTGAAGCTTCTTCCCTTGATGGCTTTTATCGCTTGATGTAGTCCAGTAGCGTAGATTTTATTATACCAAGTTTTCTGCAATTCCTATCAACGTGCCTTCTATCTTGATATAAGCCTAAACGGCTTTATTCATATTGTCTCGATCAGGAGAAGCATCTGGCCGCTTTCTTTTGTACACCCGAGGCATTCTGAATAATAAAACAATTGGAAACAGGTAAAAATTAAAATCGTAAAAGATAAATGATGAGAAAAACGATTGGAAAGGACAAAATAGTTGGTGGGGTTGCTTCGGACAATGTCCTAATGTACCCCACTGTGGTTGTACAAACCATACCCACCTGAACGAAAAAGCCTTAAGCCTCACCTACGCCTAAGAACTTACAGATAGCACCAAAAACCAAAATCGAAACAACTTAAAAAAGTCTAAGTTAAGCGCATCATGCATTAATAGAGCTAAATGTTTATTAATATAGGCTGAATTAAATCTCAAAGTAAAGAAGATACAGGACGCCTTACCTTAGTTTTTTCAGTTTTTTTTTCAAATATTTCCAAAACGATTGCACATGGAGTAACAAAACCACATACGCAAGTAGAATGCTAGATGGCAGGTCTAAAGTGTTTTTTTCGTGATTAGCAGACGGTGCTGTAGGAAGAAAAGCGCTTGTCTAGATTCACCCCACTTCTAAGCCAACCACAATCTCCCCTACACATTGGCATAATGGTGATAGTATTTTTAACATGATCTAACTTTGCAAAATGACCCACAAGTATAAATCAAAATGTTGGTTCAGAAGGAAGTGGATCATCCGAAAATAATGGGGAAAAATGACTTTCCCAGGAGCCTAAATCAATCGGATTGTCTTCGGATGAAGAGGTCGAGGTAAGTTTCGACACTTGACACCGCAACAGCCAGAGGTTATTTTTAATATCCCGTGAAACATTGCAGATTTAACACTGTTTCTATTGCCTAAGAGTTTTTCGATATACACGCTTCGTATATTTGATGATTTGAAATAAACTACTTGACCTTGGATAGCCTTAGTCGGCCCAAATACAAAAGGCCAACGTGCGTCAATGTCTAGCACAATAGAGTTGAACATGCTCATTATACCCTTATTTTCGTGTACCAACTCATATTTTGGCTAAAGGAAGAGAGACTGAAGCAGCGACCTTGATTGAATGAACTAGTTCCGCCAAGTAAAAATCTGAATCGCGAGCGTTCTCATTTATGGACGTATATAAAACTTGAAATGGAATCTTGATTTTTAGAGAGAGGTCAAGACAATTCCATTCAAGGCTGAAAAAACACTTAGGCTTTTGCACATGAAGAGACAGAGAATAGGTAAGTCAAAACTGCAAACTTAACTGATCGCTTTTTAGGATGTCACTTGAAATGTCAACAATGGTGCCTTGCATCTGGTGGGCGTCCGTTAGATCAAAATCCAAATTTGAAGTGGTTCCCGAGTTCTGCAAATAAAAAGACGACTTCACTTTTGGTAGCAGAAAAACGTGGCTAGGAAGGGAGGAAGTTAATATTTGAGTAAGCGGTGCATTCTCATTTGCTTAGATTTGTATTAGAAACACCAAAAATAAATATCGTCTTATTTTCTGACTCAAGCCCTGAGAATAGATCTGGGAAGCAAAGCTGTAGCAAATTTATGATGAGAGGACTCACTTCAGCTGTTCGTTGGCATATACACAAACATCCAAACAAAAGAGCAACAATCAAGTGAAGTATATACATCGGAAGATTCAAAAAGAGTGCAAGAAAACTTGCCTAAGACATTCTCCAGATATTTTCAAACAGTTCGTGGTAACGAACTGTAGTAAGGAGCGACCCGGCTCAATAGTAACCAAAACTCTAAAAAATGGAATTTTGATACCAATAGCTATATCAAAAGAATCGTATTTCAATGCTGGTTTTTAATATATAAGTTTCATCAAGTTTAGTCTTACCCATCAAAAGTTACGAGCCTGAGAAAATTTGCGTTATTTTAGAAAATAGGGGGAAACGCCCCCTAAAAGTCATAGAATCTTAACGAAAATCACGCCATCAGATTCAGCGTATCAGAGAACCCTATTGTAGAAGTTTCGAGCTCCTATCTACAAAAATGTGGAATTTTGCATTTTTTGCCAGAAGGCAGATCACGGATGCGTGTTTATTTGTTTGTTTTTTTTTTGTTTTTTTTTTGTTTTTTTTCCCCAGGTGTGATCGTATCGACCCAGTTGTCCTAGAATGTTGCAAGAGGGCTCATTCTAACGGAAATGAAAAGTTCTAGTGCCCTTTTTAAGTGACCAAAAAAATTGGAGGGCACCTAGGCCCCCTCCCACGCTAATTATTTTCCCAAAGTCAACGGATCAAAATTTTGAGATAGCCATTTTGTTCCGTAGAGTCGAAAACCATAATAAATATGTCTTTGGGGATGACTTACCCCCCACAGTCCCTGGGGGAGGGGCTGCAAGTTACAAACTTTGACCAATGTTTACATACAGTAATGGTTATTGGGAAGTGTACCTACGTTATCAGGGGGATTTTTTTGGTTTGGGTGTGGGGTTCAGGGGAGGGGGCTATATGGGAGGATCTTTCCTTGGAGGAATATTTCATGGGGGAAGAGAAATTCAATGAAAAGGGCGCAGGACTTTCTAGCATTACTATAAAAAAAACCAATGAAAATGTAAACATGAAAAAGTTTTTTCAATTGAAAGTAAGGAGAAGCATTAAAACTTAAAACGAACAGAGATTATTACGCATATGAGGGGTTCTAAAAATACTCTAGCATAAAGAGCGAGGTATTTAGGAGGAGATAAATACTTCGCTCTTTATGCTAAAATTTTTTTAAATAATTTCAACTATTTATTCTACGGCCTTTCTGATTCAGGGGTCATAATTAAAGAATTGGGATAAACCAAGATTTAGTGTGAAGAGCGAGGTATTAACGAGGGGACCAACCCCCTCATATATATAATCAAAAAATTCTTAAGTTAATTCTTAGGTTACGTATTTTTTTTACTAATAAAAACGTTCGTTAAAAATAAAAGATCTAGTTGCCTATTTAAGCAACAGAAAAATTGGAGGGCAATTAGACCTCCTTCCCCACCCCTTATTTCTCAAAATCGTCTGATCAAAACTAAGAGAAAGCCATTTAGCCAAAAAAAGAATTAATATGCAAATTTCATTTTTATAATTTATGTACGGAGAGCCAAAATCAGACATGCATTAATTCAAAAACTTTCAGAAATTAAATAAAAAAACAAGTTTTTTTAAATGAAAGTAAGGAGCGACATTAAAACTTAAAACGAACAGAAATTACTCCGTATATGAAAGGGGCTTTCCCTCCTCGACACCCCGCTCCTTACGCTAAAGTTTTTTATTGTTTTAAGAAGTAGAGTTGCGAGAAAGAATCAAACTTTAGCGCAAGGAGCGGGATGTCGAGGAGGAAAAGCCCCTTTCATATACGGAGTAATTTCTGTTCGTTTTAAGTTTTAATGTCGCTCCTTACTTTCATTTAAAAAAACTTTTTTTTTATTTATCTTGTTAAAAAATCGGCATTAAATCCATTTGTTAATGTTTTTACAAACCTTTCCTCCAGGATACACCTTGTCAATTCACACCTATTTTATACACCATCCTAATTCACAACACCATGTCATACTATCACAGGCCCTCTGAAACCCTCTAGCATCCTGCATCATTTTTACAAAAATCTAAGGATATTTATTGATAAAATCCTGAACTAAATTCATTGGTTCATGTTTTTGCAAGCCACCCCCCCACGTAATACACCAGTCGGGTCATACTACCCTGCCACACTATGAATGACCCTCTGTCACCCCTTATCGTTCCTAAGACAGTTTTCAGATATTTTTTTTAATAAAGAGTTAACCAATTCCGCTCCCCCGGCTTCTGACTCCCGGCTCCAACACTTTCACCGCCAATTCTGTTGGCTCCCACCCTAGTTCAATCGGTTCTAGTTCCCCCTATGCCCGCTCTCAAACCAATTCCAAATCTGACTGCGGTTGCACCATATCCTGTTCCCGCACTTCTCTCCCTGATTCCACAATTCTAATTCCGCCAATTTCACTCCAAGTTCCACCAATTCTAAGATTTTGTATGGTGCCTCCGTGGTAGTCTTTGGCTGATCATCGGCAATATATTGTTTACTCTACGTTTTTGATCATTATCGGTTGTATATTGGAAAGATGATCACTTACATCCTACTTTAAGAAAAGTGAAGATGAAACATTCTAAGAAGTTGTGTGGACATTATAAAGCTATCGTTGCGTTAAATATTGAAAAATACAAATATTTTAATTTCGAAACAAGTAGTAGTGGTCACACTATTGGAGACGTATGCTTTTCTTGTCATGACAGTAAAAGATTCAATTTCTTTAGAATATCGATAAGATTCAACACTTATGACGGTGGATATGCGATAGTTACCTTTCCAGAGATTGTCGAGCTAAAAAAAATGCAAACATAAGGCTTTTCGTTGGTAACGAAGGCCAAATTCTTGCTTATGCAGCTAATAACATGTTACCCATTGATAGATCCTATCAATATCTTTCTTCATTAGAATTCAACAGAAGGCTAAAAGAAGACAGGCGTACTCCGCTACCACTACCTTAAAACATATCGTGGTAATAGACAGTGAAATTGAAGGCAAAATAAAAAGGGTATTGTTAGATAATAACGCCAATGAATATAAGGACGAATCGACGATAAACAAATCATATGTGAACATTGCTACTGCCATCATGGGCTTACCAACAGATACAGTTCATTAGCCCAATATTATCAACGATGAAATTTATAACAAGAGAAAGTATGATGAAGTATTTTATGGCTGGATTTTAAGGTATTTATTTTAATCATGATATTTCATATGCCATCATTCCAATAAAATCATTTTATTGCATTACTTTGTTATTTTCTTGTTATTTTCATAGGGTTAGCTAGCACCTTCAACGTTTAGAATCTTTATTCGAAAGTCATAGACGCAAGAAAATGAATTTTCAAAGACAAAGCTGCTACTAACAGGCTCATAGGGTGGATCTAATAGAGTCTGAGATGGGTTAGCAGTTTTTTTACCAGTCAGAGAAACATGAGCCGGATTTCTTTTTGACACAGACACATACACGCACACATAAACACACACACACACACACACACACACACACACACACACACACACACACACACACACACACACACACACACACACACACTCACACACACATACACGCACGCACAGACACAAACACAGACATACACACAGACAGAAACACACACACACACCCTCATACACATTTTTCACTTTAAATTTTCACCTCAATATTAGTTTTAATCATTAGCTTTTGTAGAAGTAGTAGTAGCACTAGTAGTAATTGTAGCTAGTAGTGGTTGAATTACCAGCAGTAGTCCAAGCTTTAATAGAAGGGATTGTACTAGCAGTAGTAATAATATAAGCAGTTTTATATGTAGAAGCAGTAGCATTATGATGAAGATAGCGTCTTTTTGTAAAAATCCTTATCCTTATCTTGAAATCCTTATCTTAATTCTCTTATCCCTGCAAGTAGTTGAAAACAGAAGTAGTGGTTTGAGTAATAGTATCAGTAGAAGTAGTAAATATAGCAGTCACAGTAGTATTAGTAGTAGGTATACATATTGGCTTTTGGTCAATTTGTCTTCCCCTTTAAGCATTCTCTGAAACTTCCAACTTAATACACAAATCTATTCTTAAAATACACTCTTTGGACAACCTGAATGCACATAGTGTCTTTTGATCTAGTCCAAATATATTATCAATAGTCTCTTAAATTTTACCTTCATGGACTGAACCTTGATAGTACTAGTATCTCAGTAGTTGTTGTGCACATTGTCTTTTAGTTAGTTGAACATCTCCCTTATGATGCAACAGAGGTTTCACCATGACACAGTAAGCCGTTCCGACGGTTTTGCTAATGCACCCTTTCCATTTTTATACTTTAAGCCTTAAAAGTTGTTTCAATTGAAGTAATAATTCGAATAGTTTAGTAGCAGCATTAGAAGTATTAGGAGCATTAGTAAAAGTAACAGGGGTAATAGTCTTAGCAGTGGCATTCACATATTATCTTTTTGTCAATTGACGTTCCCCTTTAAGTATTCTGTTGAAATTCCAGCTTAATGCCCAAATCCATTCTGGAGATACGCCCTTTTGACAATCTGCATGCACATAGTGTGTTTTGATTTATTTCAATTTTCTCCTCAATATTCTGTCAAATTTTCACCTTCATGCGTGTAGCCTTAATTGTAATAGCATCATAGTAGTAGTGGTAGTAGTAAGAACTGTAGTAGCAGTAATATTGTATTAGTAGTAGTCACAATAACAGTAGTAGCCGTAGTATTAATAGCAGTAGTTGCGAGTACATGTTGCCTGCCTCTTGGTCAGTTGGACATCCAACTTATGATGCCCAAGAAATTACCTCTTGATAAGGTAAGCCGTTTCAAGAATATTACTTATACGACCGCGTCCGCAATTAGTGTAGTCTTAGTACGTTTGACTATAGTTCAACTTTTCCCTTAATGTTTTCTCAGATGTTTATTTTTATATCCTTACGCTTAATAGCAATCGCTAAAAAAGAAGTAATTTTAGTGATTACAGCTGTATTAGTAGTAGCAACAGTAGATGCAAAAGAAGTTTTAGTAGTATCAGGAGTAGCGCCCAAATATTGCCATTTTGGTCTATTTATCATCTCCTTTATCAATGTCCCGAAAGTTCCAAATTAATATACTCACTCATTTTTGGGTTACGCCCTTTTGACAAACCATATACACATAGCATGCTTTGATTTAGTTCAACAATTAAATATAAAAAAACAAGAGTTTCCAACTGAAAGTAAGGAGCAACATTAAAACTTAAAAAACAGATATTATTACGCATATGAGGGTCCGCCCCCTCGTCAGTACATCGCTCTGTACGCTAATTTTTGAATTTTGTTCTTAATAGTCTTTAAGAATGATCCCTGAAGTACAAAGGCTGTTTAATTAGAATAAATAGCTATCTTGAAAGGACTATAAAAGATTTAGCGTAAAGGGTGACGTATTCACGAGGGGGTAAACCCCTTCATATGCGTAATAATTTCTGTTCGTTTTAAGTTTTAATGTTGCTCCATACTTTCAGTTGAAATAATATATTTGTTTTAAATTTCCGATCGTTTTTTTTTTAAACAAAGGGAAATCGATCACCCCCTTCGTAGAATAATTCTCCTCTCCCATGAAAAATTCCTCAGTAAAAATATCCTTCCCCTTACCCCCTCCTCCTAACCTCCCAATCACAAGAAATCTCCCTAAAATTGACTGTATGTCTCCCATGCAGTCCTTTCCTCGGAGACTGAGGGAGATTCTGTCATCTTCAAAGACGCAGTTTTCTTAGATTTTTCGACTGTACTGAACAAAATATCTATCTTAAAATTTTGATCTATAGATTTTGGGAAAAATAAGCTAGGGAGGGAGCCTAGTTACCTAGTTACCCTCCAATTTTTTGGCCACTTAAAAAACGCATAAGAACTTTTAATTTCTGGTCAAGTGAGCCCTCTTACGGTATTCTAGGACTACTGGGTCGATACGATCACTCCTGGGGAAAAAAAAGAAATAAACGTGCAACCGTGATTTTTCTTCTGGCAAAAAATTAAAAAAATCACATTTTGCAGAAAAGAGCTTGAAAGCTCTACAGTAGGGTACGCTAAATCGGATTATGTGATCTTCGATAAGATTCTATGCATCTTAATGGGTGTTTTCCTCTTTTTCAAAAATAAGGTAAATTTTCTCAGAGTCTTAGCCTCTGATGGGTAAAATAAATAAATAAAATAAACATGCAGCCGCGATCTTTCTTTTGATCTGTCTAATGTTATAAACATTCCATTTCTTAGAGTTTCGGTTACTATAGAGCCGAGTCGCTCCCTACTTAATGTTCGTTACGACGAACTGTTTGATTCCCTCAAAATTTCTTGACAGGCTCACCTGAATTCCCTTTGTATTTTAGGAAAGTTACAGTAAAACATGCAAACGTTTCTCAATAACATTTATTATAGGTAATCTACACAATAAACAAATTATCTAACTTACAGCCCTTGCCCCGAGGGCTTTGGGGGAGGGTTGACATCCCCAAAGGCATAATTACTGAACTTTTCAATAATATGAAGAAAATAGATGTCTCAACATTTTGATTAGATGTTTGTTTGATGAGCGTCAGGGGGGGGGGGTGGCTGATTGCCTTCAAGTTATTTTGACTTTTAAAAAGGGCAATTTTGCTTCCAAATACCAATCAAATGAGCCCAAACTGAAATTTTAAAGAACATCCATTCCATAAGAAAACCTTGTGCTCCCCTAGAGCACAACTAAACACCCTTTCCCCGGGGCTTTGGGAGTTGTGTCAACCCAAGAAGCATTGTTAAATGTTGTTTCGACTATTTTGAACAAAATAGCGATATCACAATCTTAATTAGATGCATATGGGAAAAGAGGGCGTTGAGGGGGGAGCTAGTTGCCCCCCATCAGCTTTGACCCTTAGAAAGAAGCAAGAACTTTCAATTTACAATCAAATGAGCCTATAAAGTTATACAACCAACCTTTGAATAAAACTTTAAATGCCCTGGGCATTACTTACAGCCTCTACCCCTTGGCTCTTGGTGTTTTTTCAACCCCAAACGCCTCGTTATACAATCTATAGACTGTTAAGAATAAAACGACTTTCTCAAAATTTCTATCGGATGGATTTGGGAAAAATAGCATGTGGGTGGCCCAGTTGCCTTCCGATGACCTTTGAGCCTTAAAAAATGCACAAGGAATCCAGATTTCCTATTGAATGAGGTCAATCCGAAGTTTATACAACACCTTCAATGAAGACCATATATATGTTAACAATGGGCAACTAGTATGACGTATAGCCCTTGCCTTGACGCCAACGAGAGCAGAGGGTGTCATACCCAAGGACAGAATTTCAAAAATTTTCATTTATAATGAACAAAACGGCTATATCAAATCTTTAATTAGATGTGTTTGGGGACATGAAGGGCATTGAGGGGCTGTTTGCTCTCCAATCTCTTTCGACAACTAAAAAGGGCACTAGAACTTTTGATTTTTTTTTATCGAGTTAGCCCCTTTCAATGTTTCTAAGACACCTCCTTTTGTGCGAAGTGACTTGGTAAAAAAAACTAAAGTAAATATTTAATACATTGTGCCAACATCATTCTTTACTTAGGAAGTACTATTGCGTTGCTTGTTAAGGTTGTAAGCCATTTCAGAATCAATACATTATATACAGCGCCTATCCATAATGATCCAAAGTACCAATGATAATGAAAGTCAATTTTCATTTTTTCACCTTGCTAAATAGAAATTTAGTTTGAAAAATCGCAAATTCAATTTAATGAAAAAGACCTCAGTATGTAATACAGTTTCTAGTAGTAGCCGGTGCCAAATTCAAAGAAGAAATATGAATGAAATATCAGAAGAACCAAAAAATAGCCAAATACGAAGAGCCAAAAGAATATTGCACCAAGAGGTTTAAGATAGTATAGTTTTCTTTTGAAGGCTTAATTTAATTTAAGAATGGACAGATTACTGGTAATAGAATTTTTGGGTGAAAGAAAATTCTTCAAATTTAACTGATTAGTTTTTCTAATTTGTTGCATGGTTTAACTCGGCTACACTAACAATAATATGGTAGTGTACACAAAACTTATAATTTTGAAACAACCAAAAGAAAAATCTTAGAAAATTCAAATTTTCAGACCAAAGAGGGAAACAGGAGCGAAAGATTGGTTTTATTTTACTGTCCTCGGTACTTTAACCTTGAGGTAAACTTAATATTTCGCAAAAACAAGGGATAGCGGATAGAATTTTTTTTGTGATCGAAACATCTGCAAAAAAAATTGGCTAGCGGTGCGGTGGTTAATAATAAATAGATTCGTCTGGTCCTGTAACTAACTTAAATCTAGCCAAACAAAATGAACGTGACAAATTTTATCAAAATGTAGGTCGCTTAAGCAGAACAAAATTTACTATTCTTGATCAACCAACTAGTTTTCGTAACTAATTAGGTTTTATAACAAATATACAAAACTAATTCACGGTTGTTCAGTGAAAATCGGGAAACGAGCAGTTACTTTAGAGGATTTTAAGCCAAGTACGTATTGTGCAACAGGGTTAGAATACTGTAGCTATTTTTATTTAGTTATTTTTAGTTTGAACTTAAAGTTAGAGCTGGGCATTTTTTGCTGTTTCCGTAATAGTTCAAGCGTGACAACTTGGCTAAATAAAAAGTTATTTTTTCATTCATCCCTCACGAAAACATCACTCTTAGCCTCCCCCTTCCATTGAAGGGTATTTATATGGTAGTTTAAAATGGTCTTCGCACATTAAAAAATACATTACCATTTTATCTAAGTCTTGTCACATATGAAGCGCAAAGGCCCACTGATGCACAAGGAATTAGACATATTCTGGACCATCAAGGGGGAGGGGGATTTACATCCTCTAAAGAAAGAACATGTTGCATTTTCTCGCCATTGCTGGTGTTAGTAATAATTGTTCTTTTAGTTCGTGGAAACAAGATTATTAATTTAATAATTACTACTAATAGTTTGCGGATACATGATCTTTAGGGAGGACCAATTGTCCAAATTAATTTCCAAAATTAGGATACATACTAAACACATTTTTTATTTGTCTATATATCAGCATTCACCTAAACAGCATTTGCAACTTCTAGAAAAATTTTGCTAACGCTTGTTGACTACAAAATACAGGGCAAATTAACTATAAAATTTTTGCAGCAAGTGATTATAATGATGAATAGCGGAATTAGCAGAATCAATCTATATATTTACTCCATTTTATTATCAAAAATATGTCTGACATTACCTGAGACCAATATGACCTGAGGTCAACACAGCTACACACGGCCCTCCTACACTCCAATCTATTCAAAGCCTCCCTCTTTACACCATACGTAAAAGTTTCCGTTACTATATAATTTTTTCTTATGTCACACTTCAATCATATTCAGGCACGACCTTTTTTTGGTTTGATCCTAGATGGTTGCCAAACAAGGATGTTCTTGGGCAGCCCATTATCCTTCATACGCAGATTGCGTTAAAACCATCTCAACATTTCTACAACTGTAGCTCTAGGCATAGGGACTGACCAGTATTTTACTGTTTGAGATACAATTAGTCAGTCGGTTAACCTAAACGTTCCTAATTTCCCTGGAAAACATACAGCAAATCATACTTTGTTTTTTGGAGTGCACGCGCTTCAGAACCATACTTGACCATTGTCATCACTGTGGCTTCAAATTTTCTTATCTTGGTGCGTAGACTTGTCTTCAATTCTTCCAAACTTTTTAAACTTTGGGCATTGGCTATTCTATCTTCAATATCTTCACTGTACAAACCGTCTTTACTATTAATTAAATAAAAAAAACGAGTTTTTTTAACTGAAAGTAAGGAGCGACATTAAAACTTAAAACGCACAGAAATTACTTCGTATATGAAAGAGGCTGCTTCCTCATCAACGCCCCGCTCTTTACGCTAAAGTTTTTTACTGTTTTAGAAAGAAGAATTGAGAGAAAGAGTCAAACTTTAGCGTAAAGAGCGGGGCGTTGATGAGGAAGCAGCCTCTTTCATATACGAAGTAATTTCTGTGGGTTTTAAGTTTTAATGTCGCTCCTTACTTTCAGTTAAAAAAACTCGTTTTTTTTATTTAATTTCTGAACGTTTTTGAATCAATGCATGTTTTGATTTTGGCTCTCCGCAGAGGAATAATCAAAACGAAATTTGTATATTTTTTGGGGGGGGGGGGCTAAATGGCTTTCTCATAATTTTGATCGAATGATTTTGAGAAAAAAAGAGGGGGGGGCGAAGCCTAGTTGCCCTCCGATTTTTTGGTTAATTAAAAAGGCAACTAGAACTTTTAATTTTTTACGAATCTTTTTATTGGTAAAAGATTTACGTAACTTATAAATTAGCTTACGTAAAGAACTTTTGTATTCTCATGTTTTTATTACATATATGAGGGGATTCGCCCCATCGTCAGTACCTCGCTCTTTACACTAAAGCTTAAATTTTATCCCAATTCATTAAGAATGACCCCCTGAATCACAAAAGCCGTAGAATAAGTAGTTGAAATTACCGAAAATACTTTAGCGTAAAGAGCGAGGTATTAGAAGGAGGTGAGCCCCTCATATGGGTAATAATTTCTGTTTGTTTTAAGTTTTATTGCTGTTCCTTACTTCCAGCTGAAAAAGCTTTTTCACTTTTATTTTTTAATTGTTTTTTTTAAATAATGCTAGTAAATCCTGCTCTCCCTTCATGGAAATTTTCTTCTCCCATTACAAATTCTCGAAGGAAAGTTCCCCCAGCATATCCCCCTCTTCTCAACCCCTCCCCCAAACCAAAAAAATCCTCCTGAAAACGCCTGTATACTTCCCAATAACCATTACTATATGTAAGCACAGGTCAAAGTTTGTAACTTGTTGCCCCTCCCACGGGGACTGTGGGGGAGTAAGTCGTTCCCAAAGACATAGTTATAAGGTTTTTCGACTATGCTGAATAAAATGGCTATCTCAGAATTTTGATCCGTTGACTTTGGGAAAATAATTAGCGTGGGAGGGGGCCTAGATGCCCTCCAATTTTTTTGGTCACTTAAAAAGGGCACTAGAACTTTTCATTTCCGTTAGAATGAGCCCTCTAGCAACATTCTAGGACAACTGGGTCGATACGATCACCCCTGGGAAAAAAAAAACAAACAAAAAAACAAAAAAACAAATAAACACGCATCCGTGATCTGCCTTCTGGCAAAAAATGCAAAATTCCACATTTTTGTAGATAGGATCTCGAAACTTCTACAATAGGGTTCTCTGATACGCTGAATCTGATGGTGTGATTTTCGTTAAGATTCTATGACTTTTAGGGGGCGTTTCCCCCTATTTTCTAAAATAACGCAAATTTTCTCAGGCTCGTAACTTTTGATGGGTAAGACTAAACTTGATGAAACTTATATATTTAAAACCAGCATTGAAATGCGATTCCTTTGATATAGCTATTGGTATCAAAATTCCATTTTTTAGAGTTTTGGTTACTATTGAGCCGGGTCGCTCCTTACTACAGTTCGTTACCACGAACTGTTTGATACTAACTAGGTAAGTGAAGCTGTCCACTTGATCAATCTTCTCGTTACCTAAAATTACCTCTTTACTTTTACTTATTCCTAACCTTTGTGACTTGGTTGTCTTAACATCAATTTTCAAATTTATTCTCACCCCTAAACTCGCAAACCTCTGAAAATTCATTTATTTTGCCAACATCCTCATCTAGGATGCTCAAATCATCAGAAAAATCTAAGTCTAAGAGATTCCCCAGATATTCCTTGTTCTCAAATTGTCTTTGCTCTGCTCCTTAGGGCAAAGTTCATCAAAATGATCAATATAAACAGGGGTAGGGCGAAACCCTGTTTAATTCCTGATTTAATACAAAACCAGCTACTAACCTTATTTCCTTATTTAACCTAATTCTTTGCTTTAGTGACTTGGTGATCTTAACATCAATTTTCAAATTTATTCTCGCCCTTGAACTCAAAAAATCATTGAAAATTTATTTATATTGCTAACAACTTCATCCAGGATCCTCAAATTATCGGAAAAATCTAAGTCTAAGAGATTCCCAAGATATTCCTTGTTCTCCATTTGTCTTTGCTCTGCTCCTTAGGGCAAAGTTCATCAAAATGATCAATATAAACAAGGGTAGGACAAAACCCTGTTTAATTCCTGATTTAATACAAAACCAGCTACTAACCTTATTTCCTCTTTTAACCACCGCAATTTTATTCTCTTACATGGCACTTGTCACTCTAGTACATTCATTTTGAATGTATTTTGTATAGAATTGACTATAGTAAAGGCCATAAGGTATCAGTGTTTTAATATTTTTATTATCATATTTATCCCATAGGCCCTTTATTAAGGAAGGTGATGGTATAGACTTTGTAGGAATCTAATTCGATTGGAAATCAGAACATCAAGTGCCATTCTTAATATTCAAAATTCACTACCTCTTTTTCTCAAATGCATCCGATCGAGATTTTGCGGTGGTTATTTTGTTCAAAATAGTCCAAAGATCATATAATAGTGCCTCCTGGGTTGAAACAATACCCTAAATCTCGGGATAAACATTGTAATTATGCCCTGGAGAAAAATAAGGTTTTTTTTTAAAGGGGTGATAATATAAACATGAGAGGAGGGTAATTTGATCGGACATAAAATATTCTACTTCCCTTTTAAAACCAACAATTAATCGAATCGCAATGGCACTCTTTTCCTCAACTGTATCTGATTGAGATTCTCGATAGTAGTTTTATTTAATATAGTTCAAATATCATATAGATTTTCCTCCGGCGTCGACACAGCCCTTCAGAGCCCATGGCCAAGGCTTGTAAGTTGTGCCCCAAGGACATTTAAGATTCTTATGGAAGAGGTGGTCGTATAAAATTTAAGGAGGCCCAACTGATTGAAAATTGTACATTTTAGTTGGGTTTCTTAAGAATCATAGTCATCGGAGGGCAACTATTTCCTTATTCCCTCTTTTCTCCAAATGCATCCGACCACAATTTAGAGATATTAAACAAAAAAATCTCAGCAAACAAGCTTACAACAGGTACTAATATAAATGAAAAAAAAATTAAAATAATTCTTAAAACGAGAAAACTTTAAGTCAAAAATGCATATTAAGCTTAAAACCAACAAAATCCTTACAAAAACGAGTTTGGTTGCTGCCCCCGTCTCTAACTTGAAAAGTCTAAGGCGTCCTACGTCATTAGCGCTTTGTGAAAACTAAATGTTTCTTGAACCTTCATGGGAAGAACTAGGAGAATTAATTTGAATATTTGATATACAATGACATTAAATACAGAAATTTCAACAGTCCGAAATTGTTTTTCACCGTAATTTTAATTTTTATTTTCAATGTAATAGGTACACAAGAAAATATCTCCGTTTTCATTAAAGTGACAATGACGTAGTAGAACTTGAAAAAAACAATGACGTTAAGCTCTATATTAGTATTTGCTGGTCGTTTTGAGTTTGAATTGTAATGGGAAATGATTCCTGCTGGTCTTGAGTTCAACTTGGCTGTTTACTTTTCTTTGAAAAACTTATCTCAATGTACATTTTTCTAATTAACTTTGTTGGAATTTATTTCTTATTGTTTTTTTTCTTATTTTTTTTTTCTTATTGATTTATAAAATGAATTTTTCTCCAGTTTTTCACGTCTTAATTTTAATATTTAACATAAATGATTATAGTTTATTAGTTACCTGTTGAAATGTTGATTTTTGTTTGTCATAGAACTTTTTTTCTGGTCATAATTTATTATTTATCTTTACTTTTCCTCGAATAACTTATTCTTTGGATTTTTAAAAAAAAGTTAATTCCTGTCCATTTTGGATTGCCCTTGTTTTTTCTAATGGATAGTAAAATCAATATTTATCTAGTTTTTTATATGTCTGGTATGTGATTTAAACCCTCTGAACATTTTTCAACAGTATTACCTCAATGCCCTTAGCATTTTCGAGACTCAGGATCAAACATGTAGACTTTTCTCAATAATCGACCTTGTATATAACAATTGGACAATTCACATAAGGTATAACAGTTAACCCTGGGGCTCTGGGGTTTTTGTCATATCAAGAGGATTAAATATTTGATTTTCTGACTATTTTTCTCAAGATGGATATTCCAAAATGTCGATAAACAAATAAATGGTTATCTTATAAACAAGGTTTTCAAACAGTTCGTGGTAACGAACTGTAGTAAGGAGCGACCCGGCTCAATAGAAACCAAAACTCTAAAAAATGGAATTTTGATACCAATAGCTACATCAAAAGAATCGCATTTTAATGGTGATTTTAAATATATAAGTTTCATCAAGTTTAGTCTTACGCAACAAAAGTTACGAGCCTGAGAATATTTGTGTGATTTTAGAAAATAGGGGGAAACACCGCCTAAAAGTCATAGAATCTTAACGAAAATTACACCATCAGATTCAGCGTATCAGAGAACCCTACTGTAAAAGTTTCAAGCTCCTATCTACAAAAATGTGGAATGTTGTATTTTTTGCTAGAAGGCAGATCACGGATGCGTGTTTATTTGTTTGTTTTTTTTTGTTTTTTTTCCCAGGGGTGATCGTATCGACCCATTTGTTCTAGAATGTTGCGAGAGGGCTCATTCTAACGGAAATGAAAAGTTCTGGTGCCCTTTTTAAGTGACCAAAAAAATTGGAGGGCACCTAGGCCCCCTCCCACGCTAATTATTTTCCCAAAGTCAACGGATCAAAATTCTGAGATAGCCATTTTATTCAGCATAGTCGAAAACCTTATAACTATGTCCTTGGGGACGACTTACTCCTCCACAGTCCCCGTGGGAGGGGCTACAAGTTACAAACTTTGACCAGTGCATACATATAGTAATGGTTATTGGGAAGTGTACAGGTGTTTTCAGGAGGATTTTTTGGTTGGGGGGAGGGGTTGAAAAGAGGGGGATATACTGGGGAAACTTTCCATCGAGGAATTTGTCATGGGGGAAGAAAATTTCCATGAAGGGAGCGCAGGATTCACTAGCATTATTTTAAAAAAAAAACAATGAAAATATAAATATGAAAAAGGTTTTTTCAGCTGGAAGTAAGGAGCAGCATTAAAACTTAAAACGAACGGAAATTATTACCCATATGAGGGGCTCACCTCCTCCTAATACCTCGCTCTTTACGCTAAAGTATTTTTAGTAATGTCAACTATTAATTCTACGGCTTTTGTGATTCAGGGGTCATTCTTAAGGAATTGGGCCAAAATTTAAGATTTAGTGTAAAGAGAGAGGTACTGACGAGGGGGCGAACCCTTTCATATGTGTAATAAAAACATGAGAATAAAAAATTCTTTACGTAAGCTAGTTTATAAGTTACGTATATCTTTTACTAATAAAAAGATTTGTAAAAAATTAAAAGTTCTAGTTGCCTTTTTTATTAACCAAAAAATTGGAGGGCAACTAGGCTTCCTTCCCTGCTCTTTTTTTCTCAAAATCATTCGATCAAAATTATGAGAAAGCCATTTAGCCCCCCTCCCCCCCAAAAAAATGCAAATTTCGTTATAATTATTTCTCTGCAGAGAGCCAAAATCAAAACATGCATTGATTCAAAAATGTTCAGAAATTAAATAAAAAAAAAAAGTTTTTTTTAACTGAAAGTAAGGAGCGACATTAAAACTTAAAACGAACAGAAATTACTTCGTATATGAAAGGGGCTGCTTCCTCATCAACGCCGCGCTCTTTACGCTAAAGTTTTTTACTGTTTTAAAAAGAAGAGTTGAGAGAAAGAGTCAAACTTTAGCGTAAAGAGCGGGGCGTTGATGAGGAAGCAGCCCCTTTCATATACGAAGTAATTTCTGTTCGTTTTAAGTTTTAATTTCGCTCCTTACTTTCAGTTGAAAAAACTTGTTTTTTTTATTTAATTACAATCAATGAGTCAACATAGGATGTAGAGCATTGATGTGAACATTAAAATCATTTATGTTTAGAAAGCATTAAAAGAATAACTAGTGACTAGGATCAATTTTAGACTTGAGAATAAATATAGTATTTACAAAATTAATTCATTTTGGGTTTTCATGGCTATTACTTTATTATAGTTTTAAACAATAAAAATTAAGGGAATACGTAAGTTAATTTTTCACTCCATCCTGGGCTCCCAATTTTATTCCTGAAATATTGTGTCAATTGGTTTGTAAAACCACACCAAGGACTATTTCTTCCTGAAAACATAATTATCGAAAAAAATATATTATAAAAAACATATTAGGATAAATACTTAAGACAGTTCGTTGAAAGGATTTAATTATAAGCCGCTAAGGGTAAGTATTCGACAAACCCCTACCTTGTTTTAGCCCCCCCCCATCAAAGAAAATGCATTTTATGCAGTTTTATCCTGCTATGAATTATAATTTATGAAAACTTCTGCAAAAACCAAAATTTATACATTACTGTGTCTGTGATTATGAACTACATATAGCAAAAGCAACATGGTAAATATCATGAAAAGAGAAATCACCAATGCTACAGCACAAACACAAAAAAAAAAAAAAAAAAAAAAAAAAAAAAAAAAAAAAAAAAAAAAAAAAAAAAAAAAAAAAAGGAGACAGAAGGAGAAAAGGAAGACTGTTTTCCTAAATTAGTGATTAATATAGACCAGCACTTGAATGAGGCCTTAACCCTACTCATCCATACAATCACATAGGTCAAACAGCATAGCCACACACAATCAACCATAAAGAATAATCCATGGACAGGCAGTCATGTCGTCAATAAGTATAAGTCGTCATTTACCAAACAATAGAAAAAATAATATAGACAAATAATTCAGAGGCAACACCCAACATAAGGGCTCATCAGGAGAATACACTGGCCTATATAAGGTTTCGCCACTCTAAATTCTCTACCCAGCACAGTGTTGTGGCTACCACAGAATATCCATGGCATCCCCGCGTCAGGTATCACCCCCAAAATACATGTCTATGAAAAAAACAGCAAATGTAAAACAACCAAGTAAAACCAAAACAAGCTTATCCTGTTAATATATCCCTCCCTTTAGCAACAATAGGTAAACTAAATATTATAAATTTTACCAAATCACAAATATTAACACATTGCAAAAAACCTGAATGAACTAAACAATTATATAATTCATCTTTACCATGTGGCTAATTTTTTAAAAATTCCGCTCAAATAGAAACACAATTCAAAATAAATGGCGCTGTGACAACATTTCTCGAACCTCCAAAATTAGTCAAAAATTTCTTTAAGTATTTCTAGATAATTCTTTTGATATTTATTTAAAAGTTCGTTATAATGAAAACTAAATTTTTTAAATTGCCAAGTTAATTTATTTGCAGAAAAACCTCTTGATATCAATTTTTGGCTTAAGATTTTACATCTATTTTTAAAATCAATATAATTACTACAAATCCTTGCATAACCAAGTAACTGTGAGAAAAACGCTGAATATGTGATATTTGAGTGTATATTACTTTCAGGGAATGGGAAACTAATCACTTCAAAATCAAAATCATCCGTTTTATTATACATTTTAAAACTTAATTTATTATTATCACAAATATTAATATTTAAATCTAAGAAATGATCTTCATGACCAGCGCCATGACTAGGCTCAAGAATAAGCTCTGATGGATATATATTTTTAGAAATATCAATGAAATCCTTACAATTTAAGACCAAAATATCATCTAAATATCTTTTATTATTTGACAAAGCATGTTTTAAATTAATTGGATTATTCTTATCCATCATATATTTATATTCTAGTTGACTTAAAAACAAGTCAGCTATAAATGGGCTGGCATTCCCCCCCATGGGAATTCCCATAATTTGCTTGTACAAATCACCCCCAAATCTTATATAAGTATTGTATAAAACAAATTCCAATAACTCAAAAATCATATCCAAGCTGTAACATCTCAAGTTAACTGTAGTATTAAAGCAGTTTGTCCATATGGCTTTTTTATTATAACTGTCTATTTTTAAGAACCTTTTACTAGATAAGAGGAAAGATTTCTTTATAACAGTTTTTAAATTATCTAACACTAAATTGAGTGATAAATTAGTATACATTGTCGCAAAATCGAAAGACTCAATTCTTTTAGCTGAAACCATTGTTAAAGAATCTATCACCTGCAGTGAATTATTAACACTCCAATATGGATTAAAATTCGAAAAATTTTTAATACCAGAACAATAGGTTTTAAGTTTATTTACAATTTCCTTTAAAATTAAAGAGAGGTCAGTAGCAGCAATGCGGGTTGGACATTTAGCTGCTCCAGCAATAAACCGTGGTTTAGGGGGATTCTTATGAAATTTTACAGTCCAATATAGGAAAGGGAACTTTTTATCATTGTCATTTATTTTAATATTAAAATTTTTAAAAAGTATTTCTTCAGTCTTTTCAATTAAATTCTCATCCTCTATATTTACCTTTTCATAAACATTAGTTGTGCCTAACTCCCTTTTTAAGATATCACAATACAGCTTCTGACAAATTATGGCAAAATTATTATTAGCTTTATCCACTGGCACAATTACAAATTCATTCTTTAGATTAGCAATTGCTTGTTTAATCTTCGCATTATAAAATAATGATTTAGTGTTACTATTTTTAAGTTAGAATATATTTTATTTCTTACTCTACTAATAATTAAATTCTTCCAACTTTGAAAACTCTCTTTATTTTTATTCTCTTTCTTACACCACTTATCAATAAATAAATCAAAATCATTTTCCAAGCCATCAAGAACACTCGATGGTTTCAGATGATGAGAAAGACGGAAATTTGCCCCTTTATTCATTATAATTTGAAGATCATCTTGCTTTATTATTGACAAGTCCCCTGTTATAACATGTTTGTAAGTAGGATTTACAAATGGGCCAAGTTGCTTACAATTACAAACCGGTTTCCAATTTATATCGCTATCTAGTTTTTTTAGTATTAAATTATAATTAAAAATAATTTG
Organism: Artemia franciscana; assembly: GCF_032884065.1. Taxonomy (NCBI): domain Eukaryota; kingdom Metazoa; phylum Arthropoda; class Branchiopoda; order Anostraca; family Artemiidae; genus Artemia; species Artemia franciscana. The sequence goes on from NC_088865.1 coordinate 45,373,998, forward strand.
CCCAATAGTTTTTGAAAATTTATAAGTTAAAACTGGACTATCATTATAATTTAAATTACTAGGAAGGGCCTGTTTCACATGCCGCTGATTTAAAATTTCTGGTAAATTAATATCTTCAATCTGCTTACAAGTAAAATTAATAGGTAAATATAATCTGTTATCCTTATTACTAATCTTATCGAACTTTTTCTTTTTTGAAATAAATTTCGTTTTAGATAGAATGCAAATTGTATCACATATTACTTTAAAATTATAATCAAGAGCTGTATTATTCTTCACAATCCAGAAAAGTTTGATTAAATTCCTCTTGGATAAATTATTTAGACACTTTATTACAGAAATCATACCCCTAGATTCAAGTAGCTGGCATAGATCTATAGAAAGCATATGTACCTCTAATTCATTTTTTCTATTATTTTTCCTATGTCCTCTCGATCGTTTTTTACGTTTGGTAGGACAAGTAAAAGAAGGATGGTCCATAAAACCATCAATACATTTAACAACAACATGAGACATGTCACCATATTTTGCTACACGATCATTTAACCCAAAAGGATAAGCTGTACCAAGAGTATGGATCCAGAAATCCTCCTGTTTACGTAGTCTATTATTCTTCTCTTCTTTATTTGAATTTTCTAATTCTAAATTTTCTAAAATTGTGACAGTTATATCTGATATGGAACATTTACCATTACTACAATGTTGAACTAGATAGTTATTAGTTTTTTCATTATTAACTGTTGTCTTGTGTCCAGAAAATCTTTTATATATATTATTAGTTGTTTCCCCCACATATTGTAGGCAGCATTTATTACATTCTAATAGGTAAATTACATTGGTTGTTCTACAATTAACATTACCACGTAACTTGCATGCAAAATTTTTATTATACAATGTACTTTTAACCCTTTAAGTACATGTAACTCTTTAAAAGGAACTAGAACTTTCAATTTCAAAACAAATGAGCTTCCTCCAAAGTTTAGGCGACCGCCCCTTTATTAAAACCCTTATATTCCCCCAAGCCATAACTTGCATTCTCTACCACCATGTGCTGGGCTTATTTGAACCCGAAGGCAATTTTACATGAACTTTTGACTATTTTCAAAAAAATTGCTATCTAAAAATTATGGTCAGATATATTTTGGAAAAATAAGTGGTTCTTTTCTTTGGGTGGGGGGCTAGTTACCCTTCAATAGCTTTTGAATCTTAAAAATGGCACTAGAAACGATTATTTCAAATAGAATGAATCTAATCTAAAGTTTATGCAACCACCCCTTGTATATGAACTGCCTCTGGAATAAGAATTATAATAATGAATAAATAGTAAAATATTGAAGCCTCATTTTCTTTAATAGAGTCAGCGTTATACAAAACCGTTTAAAGATGAATACATTAAAGTCATTCGTGCTATGTACAGGAACAAAATTACTATCAAACAGTTCGTAGTAACGAACTGTAGTAAGGAGCGATCCGGCTCAATAGTAACCAAAACTCTAAAAAATTAAATTTTGATATAAATAGCTACATCAAAAGAATCGTATTTTGATGTTGATTTTAAATATATAAGTTTCATCAAGTTTAGTCTTAGCCATCAAAAGTTACGAGCCTGAGAAAATTTGCCTTATTTAGTAAAATAGGGGAAACACCCCCTAAAAGTCGTAGGATCTTAACAAAAATGACACCATCAGATTCAGCGTATCAGAGAATCCTACTGTAGAAGTTTCAAGCTCCTATCTACAAAAATGTGGAATTTTGCATTTTTTGCCAGAAGACAAATCACGGGAGCGTGTTTATTTTTTTTTTTTTTTTTTTGTTTTTTTTCCAGGGGTCATCGTATCGACCAAGTGGTCCTAGAATGTCGCAAGAGGGCTCATTCTAACGGAAATGAAAAGTTCTAGTGCCCTTTTTAAGTGACCAAAAAATTGGAGGGCATCTAGGCCCCCTCCCACGCTCATTTTTTCCCAAAGTCAACGGATCAAAATTTTGAGGTAGCCATTTTGTTGAGCATAGTCGAAAATCTTAATAACTATGTTTTTGGGGATGACTTACTCCCCCACAGTCCCTGGGAGAGGGTTTGAAAGTTACAAACTTCAACCAGTGTTTACATATAATAATGGTTATTGGGAAGTGTACAGACGTTTTCAGGGGGATTTTTTTGGTTTTGGGGGTAGGGTTGAGGGAGGGGGCTATGTGGGAGGATCTTTCCTTGGAGAAATATGCCATGGGGGAAAAAATTCAATGAAAAGGGCGCAGGATTTTCTAGCTTTACTATAAAAAACAACAATGAAAAAATAAACATGAAAACGTTTTTTCAAATGAAAGTAAGGAATAGCATTGAAATTTAAAACAAACAGAGATTATTACGCATATGAAGGGTTCTAAAAATACTTTAGCATAAAGAGCGAGGTATTTAGGAGGAGATAAATACATCGCTCTTTATGCTACAATATTTTTAGTGATTTCAACTATTTATTCTACGGCCTATTTGATTCAGGGGTCATTCTTAAAGAATTGGAACAAAACTTACGATTTAGTGTAAAGAGTGTGGTATTAACGAGGGTAAAAACCCCCTCGTACACATAGTAAAAATATAAGAATATAAAAGTTTGTTACGTAAGTTAATTCTTAAGTTACGTATATTTTTTACTAATAAAAACATTTGTTGAATATTAAAAGTTCTAGTAGCCTTTTTAAGTAACCGAAAAGTTGGAGGGCAGCTAGGCCTCCTTCCCCGCCCCTTATTTCTCAAAATCGTCTGATCAAAACTAAGAGAAAGCCATTTAGCCAAAAAAAAAATTAATATACTAATTTCATTTCAATAATTTATGTGCGGAGAGCCAAAATCAAACATGCATTAATTCAAAAACGTTCAGAAATTAAATAAAAAAAACTAGTTTTTTTAACTGAAAGTAAGGAGCGACATTAAAACTTAAAACGAACAGAAATTACTCCGTATATGAAATGGGTTGTCCCCTCCGCAGTCCCACGCTCTTTACGCTAAAGTTTTTAGTTGTTTTAAAAAGTAGACTTGTGGCAAAGAGTCAAACTTTAGCGTAAAGAGCGAGGGACTGCGGAGGGAACAACCCATTTCATATACGGAGTAATTTCTGTTCGTTTTAAGTTTTAATGCTGCTCCTTACTTTCAGTTAAAAAAACTAGTTTTTTTTATTTAATAATTAAAGAAGGGAATGAGGTTAGTAGCTGGTTTTGTATTAAATCAGGAATTAAACAGGGTTTCGTCCTACCCCCATTTACATAGAACATTTTGATGGACTTCATCCTAAGGAACACAACAAAGACAAATGGAGAACAAGGAATATCTTGGGAATCTCTTAGACTTAGATTTTTCCGATAATTTGAGGATCCTGGATGAAGTTGTTAGCAATATAAATAAATGTTTAATGATTTTTTGAGTTCAAGGGCGAGAATAAATTTGAAAATTGATGTTAAGATCACCAAGTCACTAAAGCAAAGAATTAGTAAAAGTAAAGAAGTAATTTTAGGCAACGAAAAGATTGACCAAGTAGACAGCTTTGCTTACATAGTTAGTATTAATAGTAAAGACGGTGGGTGCAGTGAAGATAATAAAGATAGAATAGCCAAGGCCCAAAGTTGAAAAAGTTTGGAAGAATAGGAAGATAGTTCTGCACACCAAAATATGAAGTTATTGGAAGCTACACTGATGACCAGTGGGCAGGTATTGTTTTGAAGTGTGTGCGATCCAAAAAACGAAGGATGATATGCTAGATGTTTTCCAGAAAGATAACTTATGGGATGTTTTGGTTTCACGACTGACTGAAAGCATCTCAAACAAGAAAAATGCGGACCATTCCTTCTTTTTGAGGTTACAATGATAGAAAAATTGAGAAGACTAGGACAATTTCTTCGGATGAAGGATGATGGATTGCCCAAGATCGTTGTTGTCGGGCAACCATCTAGAACTTAAAAGAAAAGCAAGATGTCCTCGAATAGAATTTGAGCAAGTCTTAAGAAAAGACTTAATGGTAATTAGAACCTTTTTTGAGGGTGTAAAGATAGAGGCTCTGAATCGCATGGGGTGGAGGGTGACTGATTGTGGCTCTGTTGGCCTCATGTGCCATGGTGCTGCAGTGAGTTGTTAATTGTTGTAATAATATTGATTATCCGGTGACGTGGAAAGAAATTAAAACGAATTTTCATATAATTCTAAATTGAAAAGGGTGTTATGAAACTACCCAAGGAAATTCTAAAATAATGTTTTAGAGAAGAACTATCCTCAGAAGAGGAATTTCAGAGGGTGATTTTACCAAAGGGAAGGGGAAATTTTCCGTAGGGAATTTTTCGGGGGGGGGGGGGGTTCAAATACTCTAATTTTGAAAGTCCGGTCAGGTCAACGCTAGTGTGCGGGTGGACTTCCCATGGGGATTGAGGGAACATTCCAAAACGATAGTTTGATACTACGATCCGTTTGAACCAAGGATCTCTTAAATTTAGAAGACGGTGACTACTGCCTCTTTCGACTCGTATTTTTCTTTCAAGTTTAGCATTCTTAAAAGGATGCTTCAAATATTATATTTATCCATTGAAAAAAAATGCACTCCTTGAATATTTGATAAACATATAGGGGTTTGAATATAATTTTGTTTTGGGTCCCTATTTCCATCGTTCTAATGGTGAATTCCTAAGGCAAAATAAATCAGTTTTATAACGAGTTGGTTGGAAGATCAATGCACTCGGGATACAAGAAGTTTTTAACTCGTATATGAATAGGAAATGAGGAATATTATTATTTAAACTCACTGAAAACAAGAGCCCTAGTAGTACTTGCCAAACTTGCTAATAGCTTGTAGCCCTAAAGCTTCCCCCTAAAAATGTTATGACGAGGCCCGTAACGTTTCTCCCTCCCCATTATCACTATTGACCGGTAGGCTTGTGAATATAGTTTTTATATCCTACATAGGAATGTCGCAATGAGCAGGTTTCTTATTACCCGCCCCCAGCCTCAAATCGATAATAAAGGTGTATTTCAAAAATCATTACAATGAATCAAAGGGCTTAAACATCAATTTAAACTTCTCGCTCCCTCCATTATCGCAATCCTAATTATATATCAATCTGATTCAGTGACTGAAATTTACTCTTTTCGACATCTGGAATCTCCCCCCCCCCTCACCTGACTATTTGATGATCCAGTGGCCCTCCTTCATGATAGCTGATGGGCACCTATACACCTACTGGCATAGTGGTGCCGGTAGGTGTTTATAGTTTAATACAACAGATTTATAATTATAATAATTGTGAGTTATAAATATTTTGCTTGGCAGGCGTGTAATATGTAATTTTTATCAAACATAGAAAACTATTGTCGTATTTGGCTGTTTAATTTTACGGAATATGGAGCAAAATAATATACCTAAACAGAGCCCAAGAATAAATGTCAAAAATATTTATATTAATAAAAAATAGAGTTTTCACTCCGTAGCTTCCTTATTCAGACATCATCCACCTGAAGGGGGGTGAGAGAATAATTCTTCCAATTCCCCAAATGCACACACGCTTCGATCTGTATTTGTCTTAAGGCACTTGGGGAGTTGAAAAAACTGAGCAAAGATATGTAGTCTTCTATCGCATCTGTCCCTAACCTCTAAGTAAGAACCAATTCCCCTTCATTCATTATATTTGACGTCAAACTATAAATCAAGTGAGTAAACTTAGTTAAATCAAGCATTATTATAATTGTCTATAGTAACCATTTAACCTGTATGGACTATTTAACTTTTTAAAAATGAATTCACCACTGTGTTGCATTTTTCCCCCTCTGAAACCTCAATATGTACTTGTTAATACGATTAAATCATTCAGTTTTGTTTGAATTTTCAATCAACAGGGGCAAATTAGACTCCTTTGTCGCGAAATCATAGTTTAGTGCCGGAACATGGCCGAAAAGGTCACTTTCCTGTGGGGAAGTCTCTTCGGTCGCTAGAAAGGAGCTTTGAAAATTTCAATTTTCGATTGAAAGGGCCCTCTCCAAACTGTCCAAGACAATTGGTTTGATACAATCATCCCAAGGAAAAATAAGTAAAATAAAATTAAAAAAATATATATATATATATATACTCATGAAATTTCAAAATATAAAAGCCCATATTTTTGCAGATAGTAGCTTCGAACCACTAGATTAGGATCTTCTCAAATACCAAATCTAAAGATGTTATTTTCATCAAGATGAAAATCATTTTTCATTTTTTTTTGTTATTTTTCCGTCTTTTTAAAAATCGTCCACTTTATCTGAAGCTCATAGCTTTTGATAGGTAACTTCAATCATATTGAATTTTGTACGTTTGGATGGGGCATAAAAATCCGTTTCTTCTATGTAGCCTAATAGCAGTTGTTGAAAATGGCTTTTTTTTCCAGAGTTTCGGCTTCTATTCACCTGAACTGTTCCACAGACTTTTTCATATGCTTACAGTAATTGTCTTCTTAGCCTTAAGAATGTTTTTCTGACGATATTTTTGACGATACTAGATAAAAAAAAACAACTTTTTTTTCACTTCAACCAACAGTGCGTTGAAGATTCATTTATGTTAAAACATCAAGACTAAAAAAGAAACTGAACATGATTTGTTTTATTTTTTGCAAATAAATAATAGATACTTCCATGTTCAAATATACATGCAAACTTGAGTGGTCAAGATAAATTCAATATCACTAGCAAAGATGAACTGCTATCATTCACCCTAGATGCAACCAAATGATTGAAAAAAGTAAGATTTGATAACAGTTTGATAGACTGTTTCATAAGGCATGGGGACTTTCCGCCTAAAGCTTATGTAATTATTTTTGAAGTCCACTAGGGCCTTAAATAGGTCCAAATTTAGTGAGAAACTGAATAACAAAATCAATTCAAATGACTGGCGAATATTTTGTTTGTTTCAAAATTATCAAGTATTTTCAAGACCGTCTTTTGGGAGTTTCTCATTATGTCAGTGTTGTTATTATGAACGTGAAAATGAAATAGCAAAACTAATTTGACTGCACTTCAACTACGCAATTAAATCGACTACACTGTTCGTCTGCAAGAAATCGAACCTGAAAATTTTTTTCATTTTCAAAAATACCTGCGCCTCCTTAAAAAAAGCTCCACTTTCTCAAATTATTTGATATATATTTTTTTATTGTTTATTTATGTCATTGTTTTTTTATTGGCTATTTCTGCGAGGGAGTTTCCCATTATGTCGGTATTGTTATTATGAACGCGAAAAAGAAATAAAAAACTAATTTGACTGCACTTCAACTACGCGTTAAAATCGACTACTCTGTTCGTCTGCAAAAATCAAACCTGACAAATCTTTTGATTTTCAAAAATACCTGCAGCTCCTAAGAAAAGCTTCAATTTCTCTAATTATTTGATATCCAATTTTTATTGTTTATTTGTGCTGACCTTTTGCACAATTTTCTTTTTTTTTATCTTTTGGTAGCTACTACCAATAACTGAAGACAGATATACTTGTCGCTAAGCATTTAATTATTGATTTTTTCTTCTTCTCATTTTTAAAGAAATGATATATTGAGTACCATTGCACTTGACCACTTTCAAAATTAAGACTCATTTTCACTATCCTTGGCACTCAAACTTAACAGTTTTGATATTAGAAAGGTTTAAAGTTTCCTACTTCGTCGAATGCCCAACTATATATCTAAGAACTTCAAAGCGATTTCTGAGTAGAGATGGTCATATTCCAAACTTGAAGGGGGGAAGAGGTGTTTGCTAATGTATAAAAAACGTGAATTATTCCAAAAGTGGCATTGTAGAATTGGGGCCACACATTGGAACATATCGGTCACTGGGTATATAACAATAATATGAAAATTGAAAATTCACACGTAGATGAAAAAATGGATTATCTGGAGAAGGGTTAGGAAGAGAGACGGATATAAGCTTATCGATCAGTGATGGGAGCCAATTTGTTGAAATAATAAAGAAAATTTAAAGTATGTGACAAAAGCGAGAACTGTAAAATCTGGAGACTTCTAGAAGGGAAAGCACAAATCTTATGTGTGGATATCCTTTTGCATAACCCCATGCATAAATTCTTCCGTGCGTTCTCATAATCTACTAAAAAAAATTTTAGACAGACTCAGTGAAAACAAATACAATCTGGACTCTATGTAAAAACAATCAAAGTCGTGAATTAGTGCAAAAAAAGAGCTAAGTCAAAGCGGAGAACTAACTCGGTGAGAAAATGAGTCAAATGCTGAACGAACTCCCGAGGGGGTGGCGTGCAGCTTTTAGTTCATTACCACGAACTGTTTGATCAGCAGACTGGCCGACTAACTAGTTGTACCTGAAACAGTGAGCTGTACGAAACATTTGATTCAATCCCGCTTTCTAGGGCTATAATGAGAGAAAGGATAAGATACTTATGACATGTTTTACGAATAAAGGATATAGATTGCCAAAGATTGTTCTTGTCGGTCAGCCTTCTCGAGTCAAACAAAAAGCAGGTCATACCCAAACGGGGTGGGAGGATGTAATAAGGATATTTTTCTTTAAATTAGAAGCTTTTTGAGAAGTTTTAATAGATACGGATGAAGGAGGAGCAGGGGTAAATATGTTAGCCCTGGGTGACTCGGTTTTGCAGTTATTGGTAGTAGGAAGGGGAGTGGTAAGATAATTATTGAAAACCAATTATTAATTTATGTATCAATTTATAATCAGTTTGAATTTATTAAAGAATAATTATATTCCTCTTTTTAGCTGTTTCACCTCGTAGTAGCGACATGTCTGTAATATTCCACAACAAAGTTGTAGGTGCAAAAATTGCTTGGGTCCTCGAAACGGAAATACGGTTCCCTATTGACAGCAAAGTTGATCCTCTTTTCATCTATATTGCTTCAGCCAGTTTTGTCTTTCGTATCTCAATGTTGCTGGAAACACTGTTCGCTATAAAACAGCCAAAACGAAGAAGGTAAGGTTTGAACAACTTGACTATTTTAAACATAAAAAAAAATAACCTACTACTTTTTCATTTTAAATGTATTGTGAAGTTTTTACGACACATATATGACTAAGTAAAAAATAAAGATTTAAATCTTCCTAACTTCACTCTCATTAGTTACTTGAGCCAATTTAAAAAAAAAACCCTGAGTCTTTTATTAAATAGCGAAAAGCCAATTCTTAACCAGGGCCGTCAACTGTCTAGCAAAGGCCATTTAGCTTTCTATCTAACTATACGAAAAGCAGCCAAGTGCTATTGGCAAGAAGAAAAGAATTATCTAGTCTTATACAGTGCATATGTTTGTTTCTAGAAGTTTTAGAATATATATATTGCAGATTGTTATTTTCAAAGCTGTAATACCCTGTTTCAGTCATTTCTTTTCCCCCTTGGATGGTAAAGGTCACCTCCAAGTGTTTCAATGGAGTAAATACCCTTGCAAAAGATAAAATACCCGTCAATCCAAATTCAGGCGCTTTTACATGAGAAAATGACCATTTCGTATCCCGTTTTTCTCTAAATTTACACTGATGGCTCAGTTTATGGCAGCAAATATGGCTCTGTATCTGTTATCTCAAGTTGTTCACTGAATATAAAAACCAGACTTCCTGAAGTCAAGTTCCAGCATATCCCTAGATACCAAGGTATCAAATATAATGAAATAGCAGACCAGCTGGCTACTAGCTCCTTGTATAATCCACTTAACCCCAATTTAAAGGCCAAGACCTTTAGAGACATACTCAGATGAAAAAACGCACATTCCATCCTTATTTCCATCAAGGGCAGATAACATTCTTTATTATAGAATCAAAAGCAACTTTGTGACCCTGAGAAAAGAGTAGCTTACTTCGCATAAACGAGCCAATCCATATTGCACGCTTCAAAACTCTATTTCAGAATCCTTGAACCACTTGATTTTGGAGTTTCAATGCATCCAGCAGGAAGTAATCAATATTGGGAGAATCTTCAGTGAGGCAAACTTCCAGCCTGACATCAACGTGTTGCTGCTCTCAAACCTAGCAGCTAACACTGAAAGACATCGATACAAAGTATTTTTGATTTCCTAAGGCATAAAAATATCTGCGAGTAGATCACCGATATGGTAGCAAGACTTACTCCCGATCCATCATCACCTGCAGATTGAAAATTGTTGTGAAGCCAAAAGGAGACCAAAGTAGACTCCAGAAGGCTTAGCATTCCAAGAAGAAGAATAATAGCAGATACGATCTAGGATTTTTTTTTTACTAACTTTAGAACTACTAACTTCAATGCTCTAGCGAGGGAAGCCTGAATATGAGTGGTTGGAGTTGTTGTGGTATTTTAGGGTGGTCTGAGTTCTCCCTCTGCCATAAAAATCCATCTGCGTCTTTGATTCCGGAACCAAATCCTTGCCTGCGTGTCCTCATAGGGGTGTCTGATACGAATTTTGTCTAGAGAATTGTTGGAATATTTGTTTATAATTTCTAATTACTGTGATCTATGGTCTGACGAGGGCAGCCTGAGTGTAAAATGTTGGAGCAGTTTTTGTGTTGTAAGATGGTTAGGGGTTTACTCTCTGTCAAAATCTCATTCCTCTGTCTTTATTTCTTGAAGGGAAACCCTGCTTACATGGCTCATAATATGATCTCTCACAAGTTTGCCTAACCAAAACCGTACTGAAAACAAAACTGCAGGTTTACTTTGTCCAGTGACTAACTTTATTAAATAGCAGAGCATCAATAACTTTGTTAGTTCTTAGTTTAAATTTGCTAAGTTTTGCAATTGATGTCCTTTTGGGATTGCATTCAGTTAATTATAGTTATACAACATTCAAATAAATGGGTTAAAAATCTCCATAATATCTGTGGTTCTATGGGCTAACAGAGTTCTAAGCCCCACCATGTCATAACATTGATTTTTTATAAATATTAATCAAGTATACCATTCCACATACTCTAAAAGTAGCCTTTCCTAAGCTATTACAGATATGTCCTTATGACAACCATGGATCCACACAGTACATATTGAATTAGATAAATCTCCAACTAAAACGACATAGATAACTTTTACTTAATACCCTTAACTGTTGCTAACACATTGTAGATATATTATTTGAAAAAAATTTGAAGTGCATAGTGTTTTTTTTCTACGTTAGACCTCGAGTATTTTATGGGATATTGCATGGACAACATTAAAGCAAGCTGTATACAAGTAGTCTATTTAAATTTTAATTTTATATTTTTCTTAACTTTCTTTAAAATTTTGACTAAACACCCTTTTCCGTTTCTAAGGTATCGCTTCTTTACAATTTTTACAGACTAGATACACTAAAATTGTTTTTTTAGGTTCAATAGTAGCAGTAGAAGTATTAGTAGTAACAGTAATAGCAGTAGCAGTAGCAGTAAAAGTAGCAGTAGTAGTAGTGGTAGTAGTAAGTAGTAGTATTAGTAGTAGTAGGAGTAGTAGTAGTAAGTAGTAGTACTAGTAGTAGTAGTTGTTGTAGTAGCAGTAGTAGTAGTAGTAGTAGTAATAGTAGTAGTAGTAGTAGTAGTAGTAGTAATAGCAGTAGTAGTAGCAGTAGTAGTCGTCGTAGTAGTGAGTCTTTGTGACTGCTCCTGTGATTAACTGCAACTGCGACAATGGCTGCTTGCGACTAATATTACTGCAACTACTGCTATCACGGCTACTTATTCTACTGCTACTACTACTACTGAGACTAAGGGTATTAAGATGAACCTTTCAGGGACTATTTAGTGGAATTTGGCATGAAATATTATGAAATATCTTTTAAGTTTGTGTAGCGCAATTTTTGACAATCAGCGGTTGCACATTGCTCAAAATTTTGTGGTAAAAAAAAATGAATGCTACAGCGATAATAAGTTAAGGTACGGCAGACAGTGAAATTCAATTTCGGTATCTAAATATCAGGTATAAAGTGTGTCAGCAGCATGTAATTGTACCAGTGATGAGTCAGTGGGTGCTATTTTAACTGTGACACAAGAGCGACGTCTCGTCTTCAGATCGACCTAGTAAGACAATTTTTGGTCCGGCTTCTTTCAATATAAAATTCAAATCGTAAAAGAAAAAGTTCAGCAGGAATTGTTAGTGAAGGTATGGAACAAAAAGCAAATGAACATTGGCCGAAAATCTTTTCTAAATACAATGATAGGCTATTACAATTATACTCAAAATTGGGGTGTGAGTTGGAGCCCCTTCCAGCATAATTACCCGGCTAGCACTGCTACAAGTAAATTTAATACCTTAAATTTATTCTTTATTCTTTTATCTAGATCATTTATATATTCACATATCTTTTTATATTTATTCTTTTATGTGAATCTATGAATATGATCACAATTGTTTTCTAGGAGTATCGAAGGCGACCAATATCAGATATTTAAGTCAATAGAATCTGCTCTAGCAGTAATGGGCGTAGATGGTCGGTCATGCTTACTCAGGACTATTTGTGAAATGCAAAAGAATCCTATCGGCGAGATGACTATGATCGGAGAAATTATTACAGCTCTTTTAACGTAAGTAAGCCAAGAGCACTCCTTGCTCCTAAACTGAACCAGTCATACTATAATCATAAATAACCTTTTATATTTTTAAAATGATAAATTCACACACAAGAAATCATTCCAGGCTTTAAATTAAACGAAGAAAAACGTTAATGGGTGTTTATAAAACTTAAATTGCTACTGCGAATAATCCAATGTGGCACCAAGGCCCGTTAGGCCAACATAGCAGCGAACGGTAATACTTCTGTATGTTCAAAGCTCTACTCTTTACTGTGTCTTGAGATGTTGCAATTTTCGTAAGACCCTTTTGTATAACCTCTTTTCTCTATTTGGGGACGAACACTTTTTCCTTCACCGTAAGGTAGTTGGCGAGATACATCTTCCGTTTTTATAGCTTTTGTGACCATCTTTCCATCTTTCCACAAAAAATTTGTAAACATCTTTCCATTTGTGAAAGCTGTATTTGGCCCTGTCAACTTAACATTTCGTCCATTATAGCCGTAGAAAGCAGGGCCAAGCCTCATTTAACGTAGAGCTAATTGTTCATCTTTTATACAAACTCCTTCCTATATTGCTCCAGTAATCACGACGTTTGCGGAAAACCTTTGAAAAATATATGATTTTTCTTTTTCATATCAAACAGTTCGTGGTAACGAACTGTAGTAAGGAGCGGCCCGGCTCAATAGAAACCAAAACTCTAAAAGATGGAATTTTGATGCCAATAGCTACATCAAAAGAATCGCATTTTAATGCTGATTTTAAATATATAACTTTCATCAAGTTTAGTCTTACGCACCAAAAGTTACGAGCCTGAGAAAATTTGTGTTATTTTAGAAAATAGGGGGAAACACCCCCTAAAAGTCATAGATTCTTACCGAAAATTACACCATTAGATTCAGAATATCAGAGAACCCTACTGTAGAAGTTTCAAGCTCCTATCTACAAAAATGGGGAATTTTGTATTTTTTGCCAGAAGGCAGATCACGGATGCGTGTTTATTTGTTTGTTTGTTTTTTTTCTTTTTTTCTTTTTCCCAGGGGTGATCGTATCGACCCAGTTGTCCTAGAATGTTGCGAGAGGGCTCATTCTAACGGAAATGAAAAGTTCTAGTGCCCTTTTTAAGTGACCAAAAAAATTGGAGGGCACCTAGGCCCCCTCCCACGCTAATTATTTTCCCAAAGTCAACGGATCAAAATTTTGAGATAGCCATTTTATTCAGCGTAGTCGAAAAACCTTATAACTATGTCTTTGTGGACGACTTACTCCTCCACAGTCCCCGTGGGAGGGGCTACAAGTTACAAACTTTGACCAGTACTTACATATAGTAATGGTTATTGGGAAGTGTACAGGTATTTTTAGGAGGATTTTTTGGTTGGAGGAGGGGTTGAAAAGAGGGGGATATACTGGGGGAACTTTCCATCGAGGAATTTGTCATGGAAGAAGAAAATTTCCATAAAGGGAGCGCAGGATTTCCTAGCATTATTCTTAAAAAAAAATGAAAAAATAAATATGAAAAAGTTTATTTTCCGCTGGAAGTAAGGAGCAGCATTAAAACTTAAAACGAACAGAAATTATTACCCATATGAGGGGCTAACCTCCTCCTAATACCTCGCTCTTTACGCTAAAGTATTTTTAGTAATGTCAACTATTTATTCTACGGCTTTTGTGATTCAGGGGTCATTCTTAATGAATTGGGCCAAAATTTTAGATTTAGTGGAAAGCGAGAGGTACTGACGAGGGGGCGAACCCTCTCACATGTGTAATAAAAACATGAGAATAAAAAATTCTTTACGTAAGCTAGTTTATAAGTTACGTATATCTTTTACTAATAAAAAGATTCGTAAAAAATTAAAAGTTCTAGTTGCCTTTTTTATTAACCCAAACATTGGAGGGCAACTAGGCTTCCTCCCCCGCTCTTTTTTCTCAAAATCATTCGATCAAAATTATGAGAAATCCATTTAGCCAAAAAAAGAACAAATATGCAAATTTCGTTTTAATTATTTCTCTGCGGAGAGCCAAAATGAAAACATGCATTGATTCGAAAACGTTCAGAAATAAAAAAAAACAAGTTTTTTCAACTGAAAGTAAGGAGCGACATTAAAACTTAAAACGAACAGAAATTACTTCGTATATGAAAGGGGCTGCTTCTTCATCAACGCCCCGCTCTTTACGCTAAAGTTTGTTACTGTTTTAAAAAGAAGAGCTGAGAGAAAGAGTCAAACTATAGCGTAAAGAGCGGGGCGTTGATGAGGAAGCAGCCCCTTTCATATACGAAGTAATTTCTGTTCGTTTTAAGTTTTAATGTCGCTCCTTACTTTCAGTTGAAAAAACTTGTTTTTTTTATTTAATTACTATACTGGCTGATATTCATGACTTTTGCTTTTATTCTTCTTAAACTGGTTTTTCCACCTACTAAGAAAAGTGTAAATTATATACAATTAAGTTTTCCTAGATACTAGCTGACTACCTGTTACTTACCAATCCTGCCGTTACGCTAGAGTCACATAAACACATGGGAAATAAAAATCAAGTAGATACAGCATCCCATCCTAATCACCATTGTTTATGTCAGTCCTATTCAAAATAGCAAATGTAAAACATAACAAAGTGTTTAGCTAAAATAACTGAACTACGAAACGCAATTGGTAGAAAGCGAGAATAGTACTGACTAATATCAAACGTTTCATCGAAGGAAGACCAACTCATGCTAACCAAAGTGTTAAATCATAGTATCCAAAATTCTAAAAAGGGTTTCGGAAACAATATATATATATATATATATATATATATATATATATATATATATATATTCGTGCCCCCCCCCCCCCAAGCCCGTAAGTCGTTACGCGCCATATTAGTTACGCGCCATTGTAGTTGTGTCCCTATGTCCCACCTGTGAATATATATATATATATATATATATATATATATATATATATATATATATATATATATATATATATATATATATATATATATATATATATATATATATATATACATATATATATATATATATATATATATATATACATATATATATATATATATATATATATATATATATATATATATATATATATATATATATATATATATATATATATATATATATATATATATATATATATATATGTGTGTGTTTTTAACAACGTAAAACTTGCGAATATACGACATTCTTTGCTGTCCCATTGTCTGTGCATATAAATAGATTGTCAGGTTTACCGACTCTTGAACATGCAACATATAATTCTCAATGGGCAAAACAATCCGTATTCAGATTTATACCTCAAGATTCTAATGATTGCCCTTAAGCTTTGTTGATGGTGATTGCTAATCGAACATTCCCTATGTCCCCTTCGTCATTTATATATCCCCCTGTGCCCCCAGCGTCCCCGTTGTAGTTGTGTCCCTGTGTCCCGGTCGTCATTTATATTCTTTTTAGTTTTTTTTTGTTTTTACTTTTTTTAGTTTTTTTTTTCTTTTTTCTTCCCTGTGTCCCGGTCGTCATTTGTGTCCCGGTGTCCCAGTCTGTAATCTCTCTTTGAGTGTCCCGGTCGTCATTTATATTCCCTATGTCCCGGTCTGTATATACATTAGTTTTTAATTGGTCTTTTTTTTAGTTTTTAGTTTTTTACCTTTTTTTTAGTTTTTTTAGTTATACCTCATGATTCTAATGATTGCCCTTGAGCTTTGATGGTCAGTTGATGGTGATTGCTAATCGAATATTCCCTGTGCCCCTGTCGTCATTTATATATCCCCCTGTGCCCCCCAGCGTCCCGGTCGTCATTTGTGTCCCTGTGTCCCGGTCTGTATATACATTCGTTTTTGAATTGGTATATGATGAAATAAATTTTGTGTTTTTTTCCTTTTTTCTTTTTAGTTTTTTTGGTTTTTACCTATTTTTAGTTTTTTTCTGTTTTCTTTTTAGTTTTTTTTGTAGTTCTTACGTTTTTAGTTTTTTTTTAGTTTTGTTTTTCTCCTTTATTTTTCAGTTTTTTTCCTTTTCTTCTTTTTTTTTCTTTTTTAGTTTTTTTTTTTTTAATTTCTTTATTAGTTTTTAGTTGTTTCTTTTTAGTTTTTTTGTAGTTTTTACCTTGTTTTAGTTTTTTTTAGTTTTTTCAGTTTTTTCTTGTTATTTTTTTGTAGTTTCTCAGACCTAGAACCTGGAACATAACGCGTTACCAACTCAGCTTCTCGGGTTTGAATCCATTCGTTTTTGAATGGGTTGATTAAATAAATTTTTTGTTTTTAGTTTTTCTTTCTTTTTTTAGTTTTTTTTGTAGTTTTTACCTTTTTTAGTTTTTTTTTCTTTTGTATTCAGGGTTGAACCTCTCAGATCTACAACCTGAAACATAACGCTCTACCAATATTAGTTACGCGCCATTGTAGTTGTGTCCCTGTGTCTTTTAGTTTTATTATTGGTTTTTACCCTTTTTTAGCTTTTTTTTAGCTTTTTTCTTTTTTCTTTTTAGTCTTTTTTCTTTTTCAGTTTTTAGTTTTTTTAGTTTTTTTTATTAGTTTTTAGTTTTTCTTTCGTTTTAGTTTTTTTTCGTTTTTACCTTTTTTTTAGTTTTTTTTATGTATTAGTTTTGTAGTTTTTACGTTTTTTTAGTTTTTTTTTCTTTTTTAGTTTTTAGTTTTTTACCTTTTATTAGTTTTTTTAGTATTCTAGCTTTTTAGTTTTTTTAGTTTTTTCCTTTTTAGTTTTTTTGTAGTTTTTACCTTTTTTAGTTTTTTTCTTCTTTTCAAACAGTTCGTGGTAATGAACTGTAGTAAGGAGCGACCCGGCTCAATAGTAACCAAAACTCTAAAAATGGAATTTTGATGCCAATACCTACATCAAAAGAATTGCATTTTAATGCTGATGTTAAATATATAAGTTTCATCAAGTTTAGTCTTACCCATCAAAAGTTACGAGCCTGAGAAAATTTGCGTTATTTTAGAAAATAGGGGGAAACGCCCCCTAGAAGTCATAGAAACTTAACGAAAATCCCACCATCAGATTCAGCGTATCAGAGAACCCTACTGTAGAAGTTTCAAGCTCCTATCTACAAAAATGTGGAATTTTGTATTTTTTGCCAGAAGGCAGATCACGGATGCGTGTTTATTTGTTTATTTGTTTTTTTTTCCCCAGGGGTGATCGTATCGACCCAGTTGTCCTAGAATGTTGCAAGAGGGCTCATTCTAACGGAAATGAAAAGTTCTAGTGCCCTTTTTAAGTGACCAAAATAATTGGAGGGCACCTAGGCCCCCTCCCACGCTAATTATTTTCCCAAAGTCAACGGATCAGAATTCTGAGATAGCCATTTTATTCAGCTTAGTCAAAAAACCTTATAACTTTTTCTTTGGGGACGACTTACTCCCCCACAGTCCCCATGGGAGGGGCAACAAGTTACAAACTTTGACCAATGTTTACATATAGTAATGGTTATTGGGAAGTGTAAAGGCGTTTTCAGGAGGATTTTTTTGGTTGGGGGAGGGGTTGAGAAGAGGAGGATATGCTGGGGGAACTTCCCATCGATAATTTGTCATGGGGGAAGAAAATCTCCATGAAGGGAGCGCAGGATTTACTAGCATTATTTAAAAACACTATGAAAAAATAAATATGAAAAAGTTCTTTCAGCTGGAAGTAAGGAACAGAATTAAAACTTAAAACAAACAGAAATTATTACCCATTTGAGGGGCTCACCTCCTCCTAATACCTCACTCTTTACGTTAAAGTATTTTTAGTAATTTCAACTATTTATTCTACGGCTTTTGTGATTCTGGGGTCATTCTTAATTAATTGGGACAAAATTTAAGCTTTAGTGTAAAGAGCGAGGATCTGACAAGGGGGCGAACCCCCTCATATATGTAATAAAAATATGAGAATACAAAAGTTCTTTAGGTAAGCTAATTTATAAGTTACGTAAATCTTTTACTAATAAAAATATTCGTAAAAAATTAAAAGTTCTAGTTACCTTTTTAATTAACCAAAAAATCGGAGGGCAACTAGGCTTCCTCCCCCGTTCTTTTTTTCTCAAAGTCATTCGATCAAAATTATGAGAAAGCCGTTTAGCCAAAAAAAAAAAAAATGCAAATTTCGTTTTAATTATTCCTCTGCGGAGAGCCAAATTCAAAACATGCATTGATTCAAAAACGTTCAGAAATTAAATAAAAAAACAAGTTTTTTTAACTGAAAGTAAGGAGCGACATTAAAACTTAAAACGAACAGAAATTACTTCGTATATGAAAGAGGCTGCTTCCTCATCAATACCCCGCTCTTTACGCTAAAGTTTTTTACTGTTTTAAAAAGAAGAATTGAGAGACAGAGTCAAACTTTAGCGTAAAGAGAGGGGCGTTGATGAGGAAGCAGCCTCTTTCATATACGAAGTAATTTCTGTTCGTTTTAAGTTTTAATGTCGCTCCTTACTTTCAGTTAAAAAAAACTTGTTTTTTATTTAATGTATTCAAGGTTCGTACCTAGAATCTCTCGAATCTAGAACCTGGAACATACCGCGTTACCAAATCAGCTACATCAGCTTGTATACTTTCGCTTTTGAATTGGTATATGATGAAATAATTCAGACGTCATATGCGGACAGAAATACAGACAGACAGACAGACATAACCCACAAACAACTTATTTATATATATATATATATATATATATATATATATATATATATATATATATATATATATATATATATATATATATATACAATCTTTGTAATTGAGCGATAATTCTATATGTATGTATTTATTTATTATTTTTGAAAAATGGCTCTATATTTTTCCATGAAAATTGGTATCTTGGGATATTCCCGCGTAAAAAACTATCTAGATAAGGACTTTAAAAGAAAGATTAATTGTTGGAGTAGGAGGCTCCTACCAAGAAAATACCATTAGACATTTATAAGACTTTAGTATTTCTGATTTCTTTATCCCCTCAATCCATTTTTAGATGATTTGATTTTCTAATATGACTTGAATCTCATCCTTCTAATTTACATTTATATCCATTTGTTCTCTACCTTAATTCCAAACGAACACAAACTCTGCTTTATATAAATGTCTATTATTTTTAATGGCCATAATCTTTATTCTCCTGCGAAAGTAAATCTTAACAAGCTGCCTTAAGCAGCTGATTACTCGGTAACTGAAAAACTCTCAACCAATATTTAATCATTGAGACTAGTCTGTAATTTTTTTGTGGCCATAAACCTAGACCACCATTTCAAAATTGGGAATGCGTGTTTCTATTTATCCCGTAAAGTCTGTTAAAATATCCTAATTGAATACATCTTAGCTGAGCCACTTCTTATGGCCTTAAGGCCCTGCTTCGTAATGTAGAACGGGCATTATTCAAAATAAAAAGACCATTTTATATAACGACCAATTTAATATTCCAATAACATTATTCCAGAAATATGATAACGTTGCTACTCTTCCCCTGTTTATTGTTTCCTTCATATAAGGATTTAATCTTCCATTACTTTGAAAAATATATCCCAGCTACTTTATTTTATCAACAGCTTGTTCTTCTTTCCCTTTAAACCAAATCTACTTTAAGATTTATCATTTTTCTTGCTAAATATAGCCACATTTGTTTTTTAAACCTTTTCCTGAAGGCCCTTCATCTTTAGGTAATCTTCTGTTAGATCTAGTAACATTTGTAAGTATTATGCTGAATTTACCACTAGATTTTGCAGAATTCACTGTGTCATCATTGTCTGAAAGTGTCATCCGCAAACAGAAAAACTGAGAAGTTATTATTACCTAATCTAGGTATGCACAGTAATCATGAACGAGATTCAAAACGTAAACGAGATCTGCGGATAGAGGAAACATGTGACATTTGACACCCCGCGTTATAAGGAATACATCAAATCGTAAATGAAATATGCGATTAGAAGACAAGCAGCAGTGAGAATCACAGCGTGTTTCAGAAAAAATAAATCCTATAAAATGGATGGTACTTTGATCCATTAAAAGGAAGGAGAAATTGAATTCACATCAAAATTTCTTAACCAAATTAATGCTTTTTTTGACATGTGATGATATAAAAAAAAAAAAAAAAAATAAGAAATACAAGTACTCCCTTTAAACAAGCAACTGTGCATTTATTTATGTAGTGTGTAAGCATGAATTTTTCTTGAAATTAATTTTACAGGAATCTAAGCAACTAAATCAAAAGACATGGAAAAATCTCTGATATAATGAAGCACGAAAATAGAGTGCAAACGAGATTTGCAGTTATAAAAAGTATCACTACTAATTTTGGATCAAAATACTGGACAGCAAAATCATCGGTTTGGAGAAACGTCACAGGGATGGTCATATCAAATCATAAATGATATATATATATATATATATATATATATATATATATATATATATATATATATATATATATATATATATATATATATATATATATATTTATATATATATATATACATATATATATATATATATATATATATATATATATATATATATATATATATATATATATATATATATATATATATATATATATATATATATATATATCACTTCAATATTAAATTAATAAATCCAGCCACTAACAAAGAAATGAATAAGAAATGCAGTGCAATGCATTATTATTCCTATAGACTAATGATTCGGCAGGATGAAGACAACTATATTTTAAAATGCCTTCTATTGTTTCACCAATACGTCGTTGATATGCATGCAAAAATTGAATCAGAATCCATCTGAATCAGACCAAGCTCCGCTCTGAAGAATACATTCATTTACGAGATGCAGTTGTAAATGACGGTAATACCACAAACGTTGGAAGATTAACGATTTTACCTTCGTCATATGCTGGCAGTCCCTGTCATATGCATGAATATGCTCAAGATGCTATTGCGTATGTTTGTCTCTATGGTCGTCCACATTTATTTATTACATTTACATTTACTCAATCTTGGGACGAGATACAGCAGCTTTTACTTCAAGGACAATCGGTGGATCATAGAAATGATTTTACGGCCGTGTCTTCCGGCAAAAGTTGAAATCACTGATAAACTACATATTAAAACTTGTAGTGTTTGGGTCAGTGCGATGCTGGATGTACTCAGTGGAATGGCAAAAACGAGGATTGCCACACACGCATATACTAATCTGGCTACATTATAAAATTACTTCTAACGAAATTGATGATGTGATTTCCTCTGAAATACCTGATGAAAATGTCGATAAGGGGCTAACTGATATTGTTGTAAAATATATGATACATTGACCTTGTGATGGAACGAAAATTCACCATGCATGGCCAAAGGAAGGTGCACAAAGCAATATCCTCGACTTTTAGTACCCAACACAATTATTGGCAATGATGGTTGCCCACAATATAGAAGAAGATCTACTGAAGATGGCGGTAAAACAGCAATAATAAAGAAGCGTAACGATACTACCATCGAAGTAGATAACCAGTGGGTTGTTCCATATTCCCCATTATTATCAAAAACATTTAATGCACACATAAACGTTGAATACTATAACTCCGTAAAGACAATCAAATACATATGTAAATACGTCAACAAAGGCAGTGACATGGCAGTTTTTGGCTTGCAGTCCGAAATCAAATATTTCGATGAAATCGTACAATATCAGGCTGGAAAATACATAAGCAGTAATGAAGCTGTTTGGCGAATTCTTTCATTTCCGATACATGAACGTAGTCAAGCTGTTGTTCACTTAGCGGTACATTTACAGAATGGTCAACGTGTTTATTTCACGGAATCCAATGTACAAAAAAGAGCCCTGAATCCATCGGATACAAAGTTAACTGCTTTCTTTTTGCTAAACAAAAATGATTCTTTTGCAAAAAAACTGTTGTATAATGAAGTGCCTTCGTACTACACATGGAATACTAAAAATAAAGTATTTGAATGTCGAAAACAGGGTAAGTCAGTTGACGGCCAACCTACCATCTTCAAAGATACCACGATAGGAAGGCTCTACACCGTTCAACCCAATCAACATGAATGCTTCTTTCTACGCCTGCTTTTGGTGTATGTACCCGGTCCGACGTCCTTTGAGTATTTGAGAACTGTAAACGGTACTATACATGACACTTACCGTGGTGCATGCCAGGCTGTGAATTTATTGGAGAATGACCAACACTGGGATAACTGCATCAATGATGCGTGCGAAACGTCAACTCCAAGTCAAATTCGTACATTGTTTGGAATCATACTAACAACTTGCTCTCCTTCAGCTCCT
This sequence comes from Artemia franciscana, assembly GCF_032884065.1. Taxonomy (NCBI): domain Eukaryota; kingdom Metazoa; phylum Arthropoda; class Branchiopoda; order Anostraca; family Artemiidae; genus Artemia; species Artemia franciscana. The sequence continues at coordinate 45,396,715 of NC_088865.1, forward strand.
ACAAAGTTATGGGAAAATTATAAATCGAAAATGGCCGAGGATATACTCCATCGAAAACGGCTAGAGACGTAAGATAAGACTTGATTTTACATCAGAAATTTCTAACTACACTTTAGTTATTATAGAAGATTTGTGCGTATGTATGGCAAACAAACCTCTTCAGGATTTGGGAATGCCTTCACCTAATCGTACCGCTGCTGTTTCGACATGTGAAGAATTGGATTGTGAACAAAGTTACAGTACGAGTGATCTATTGTCCTATGAACAAAATAACATTTCCAAGTTAACGTCGGAACAAAAAGACATTTATGATACGATAATGCATTGTGTCGATAACAACGTTGGAGATGTTTTCTTTTTGGATGCGCCAGGAGGTACTGGTAAAAGGTTTGTGATAAAACTGGTTCTGGCATTAATTCGATGAAAAAATTATATAGCGTTGGCATATGCGTCGTTCGGAATAGCCGCAACGTTGCGGCCTGGTGGAAGAACTGCTCATTCAGCTTTGAAATTGCCTCTGAATTTGCATTCTACAAAAACTCCCACGTGCAGTATTTCAAAATCATCTGGCATGGGTAAAGTATTGCAGCAATACAAACTTATTATTTGGGACGAGTGCACAATGGCACACAAAAATCGCTCGAGGCTCTGGATCAATGTTTGAAAGATTTGCGAGGGAATTCGAAACCCTTTGGCAGCATATTAATATTGCTTGCGGGAGATTTCAGGCAAACATTACCTATAATACCTAGATCAACACCTGCAGACGAAATGAATGCTTGCCTGAAAAATTATAATTTATGGGCACACATAAAAACATTAAAATTAAGTACAAATATGCGTGTCCGATTGCAAAACGATGAATCTGGTCAAACATTTTCAGATCAATTGCTGGTAATTGTAAATGGAAAGCTCCCAGTAGACTAAATTTCAGAACGTATACAACTACCTGCTGAATTCTGTAATTTAGTGACGTCCAAAAATGAATTGATCGAAAAAGTATTTCCGAATCTTCTAAACAATTATAAAAATAATAAATGGCTAAGTGAAAGAGCGATTCTTGCACCCAAAAGTATAGACTTCCACGAAATCAACAATATTGGTTTGACCAAGATTCGAGACCAGGCAGTCCTTTATAAGTCAGTCGACACAGTTTTGGAACCAAATGATGCGGTTAATTATCCATCTGAATTTTAAATTCCTTGGATCTTTTAGGGTTTCCACCACACGTGCTACAACTAAAACTAGGCGTACCAATAATACTGTTAAGAAATATCAACCCAACAAAGCTTTCCAATGGCACGCGACTTGCCAAGAAAAAAAAATGGAAAACGTAATAGACGCCACAATCTTGACAGGGCCTTTTGAGGGTGAGGCTGTTCTTATTCCTCGCATTCCCATGATTCCAACGGATCTGCCTTTTCAATTTAAAAGATTGCAATTCCTAATTCGATTAGCATTTGCAATCACCATCAACAAAGTTCAAGGCCGATCATTAGAAAAATGTGGTATAGATCTTAATACTGATTGTTTTTCCCATGAAAAATTGTACGTTGCATATTCGAGGGTCGGTAAACCTGACAATCTACTTATATGCAGCGACAATTGGACAGCGAAGAATGTTGTATATTCACAAGTTTTACGCAGTTAATTTGTATTGTATCTATCTATCTATCTATATCTATATAAAAACAAGTGGTGTGTATGCATGTTTGTTTGTTTGTAAAAAGAGCGTTTGCATATGACGTCAATATAAGTACATACGGCTTTTTATATGCAAAGACAATGGGATAGCCAAGAATGTTGTATATTCTCAAGTTTTACGTAGTTCAAAACACATATATGAATCTATCTGTATTCAAAGGTGGTACACAGGGACACAACTACAATGGCGCGTAACTAATATGGCACGTAACGACTTACACGCGCGGGGGGGCTTGGGGGGTGGGGCGCGATGCCCCCACCCAGAAGCCCCAAGGACCCCACTTGTGAATGGGTATAGCCTCTATATCTAAGGAATAGTTAAGGGTAAGAATTCGTTATATTCGTTAAAATTTATTTTGAGCCTTATCTTAACTTTGGAAACACATTTTTTCTTAAATGAGACTACTTTTTTTCTCTAAATGGTATAATATAATATAATATGCATTTAAAGAACAACAGTAATTATATAAATGACGGTATTGTAATGATGACAAGCTCTAATATAAAGGCTGTATACATTTTACAGCCATAAATGACGTCATATCAAAAATCACTTCATATTATCTACTAGCTGAGTCACGGCGGCTTCGTCACCGGGACCCAGAAATATACGCGGCAGACTTCTATATATGGATTCTCATTGTCCCTTGTGTTCTAACCGCAGACAGTGCTGGGTCCCGACGACTTGGCCACCGGACCCAAGCATGGCACGCGGCAGGCTTCTACATATGGATTCTCATTGTCCCTTGTGTTGTAACCGCAGGCAGTGCTGGGTCCCGACAGCTTTGCCACCGGTCCCCGCGTGCCCCAGCATGGCACGCGGTAAGCCTCTATATATGGATTCTCATTGTCCCTTGTGTTCTGGGTCCCGGCAACGCTATGTCATTTCTGAATCGATTTGATGACGTAAATTGGTTTGGTTTTCTGTTTTAAGGTTTTCAAATTGCTTTAATCCATTGTCAAAATTTACAGAAATATTTTTGCAATCACCAGTTTTTTACATTTTAAGCAATTTACACATATAAAAATAAGTTGTTTGTTGACTGACGTCATTATAAGGATTGAGCATTATCACGTCATGTATGTATTTTGTATGTCTGTAGATGACGTCAAAGGCTTTGTCCGTCAAAGGCTTTGTCCTTGACGTCATAGTAAGTATATAAGAAGGCGTTTTCAAGAGAAATTTTTAGTCTAGATCTTAAAATGACAGAAGAAACAGCCGAGGAAGCTGCTCAAATAGTTAATTCAAAGAGAAATTTTAGTATAAATACTACAATGGCAGAAGAAAAAGCCGATGAGGCTGCTCAAGGAGCTAATGCCAAAAGGATTGCGGCTAAAGAACGCAAAACCGCGCAGTTAGATGAAAATCAACGTGGACAGCGAAAGTCAAAACGTATCAAAACTGAAAATGATAGCGATGATAACTGGGTTTGGGATTTTGACTTGGATAAGGTGAGCAGTGCCTACCAGATTTAGTTAAAAAAACAAAGGTTCGACGATATGTTTTCCATAGTGACGAAAGACAAGCCAAGGTAAAACAAACCAAACAATTTGAAAGTGATTCCGATGATAAAAAAACGACGTTGAAAGGACTATCGTTTACCAGTTGCAGCATCTTTTCCACAAAAATAGTAATTTAGTGCTTCTGTTCAAAACAGCAATCGAATTTATGCCTACTGATATGCAACTATCAACGAAGTGGCAATCGTTATGGTCGGTGATCAGGTCTTACCTTGAGATAATATTCTTTATAGGCGATACAATCAGTTGACAAGAATTGCTTAAACTCATCGATGCTACGATGCCCTATAATATCCTATCATATTTTGGGATGGAGCCGACGGCTATCACTTTAATATTAAATTTATAAATCAGGTCACTAGCAAAAAAATGGATAAGAAATGCAGCGCAATGAAATATTATGCCTATAGATTAATGATTCGTCATTTATTACATTTACATATAATCCATCTTGGGATTAGATACAGCAGCTTTTACATCCTGGACACTCGCCGGTTCATAGACATGACGTTACGGCCCGTGTTTTCCGGCTGAAGTTGCTCTCCTTCATCTCCTACAGAATTAGGTGAGAAATACAAATCGCAAATGGCTGAGAATATACTCCACCGAATACGGCTAGAAAGGTCAATTATGACCTTGGACGTTACAACAGAAATTTATAACTGCACTATAGTTATGATTGAAGATTTGTTCTTATCGATTGCAAACAAACTTCTCAAGCATTTGGGAATGCCTTCACGTAATCGTACTGCTTCTGTTCCTACATGTGTTGAATGGGAACGTGAACAAAGTTACAACACAATTGATCTATTGTCGTATGTTACAGACCGGGACAACGGAAAGCAAGGAATATAAATGACGACCGGGACAAATATTAAATTGATAAATCCAGCCACTAACAAAGAAATGGATAAGAAATGCAGAGCAATGAAATATTATGCCTATAGATTAATGATTCTTCATTTATTACATTTACATATAATCCATCTTGGGATTAGATACAACAGCTTTTACATCCTGGACAATCGCCGGTTCATGAACATGACATTGCGGCCCTTGTCTTCCGGCAAAAGTTGCTCTTTTCATCTCCGACAGAGTTATGGGAGAAATACAAATCGAAAATGACCGAGAATATATACCACCAAATACGGCTAGAAAGGTCAAATATGACCTTCGACTTTACAACAGGAATTTATAACTGCACTTTAGTTATGATTGAAGATTTGTCCTTATCTATTGCAAACAAACTTCTCGAGCATTTGGGAATGCCTTCACCTAATCGTACTGCTTCTATTTCTACATGTGTAGAATGGGATCGTGAACAAAGTTACAACACAATTGATCTATTGTCGTATGTTACAGACCGGGACACCGTTGCACAAGAAATATAAATGACGACCGGAACACTCAAAGAGAAATTACAGACCGGGACACAAAAGACAAGCGGGACACAGGGAATATAAATGACGACCGGGAAACAGGGACACAACTACAACGGGGACGCTGGAAAGGCACAGGGGGGATATATAAATGACGACGGGGACAACAATGGGACAGCGAAGAATCTATATATATATATAAATAAGTTGTATGTCTGTTATGTCTGTTACACTATGTCTGTTGCGCGAGATTATATCTTCTATATATATAAAAATAAGTTGTATGTATTTTTGTGTTGAGGGTTTGCAAGACGTCTGAAAAATAAAGTAGAAAAAGAAAACTAAAACTAAAAACGCAAAAACTGGGAATTGCATTAATATTTCAAAATATTTTGACAATAGATTAAAGTAATTCGAAAACATTATAACAGATACTTAAAATTTTGAGGTTTATTATAAATTGTTGAGCTTTAACATGCTTGGCACGCGAAGATTTTTCCTACTGTCAATGTTAGAATGAACATTGACAAATTGAAAAACATTGAAAAAGATAGGATGTTACCAAAAGGCAAAACCAGGCTTGCAGTTAAAAGAGAAAGGGTCAGATTAGGAATGTGCAATTTACGTCAACGAAGGCGTGTCGAGGAACTACCAGATCAATGCGAAACCAGACTTGCTGCTGAAAGAGAAAGTAAAAAAAGAAGGTGTGTAGAGGAATCACAAGAGCCACGTGAAAACAGGCTTGCGGCTTCAAGAGATAATGCCAGATTAGGAATGTGCAATTTACATCAACGAAGGCGAGTCGAGGAACTACCAGAGCAACGCGAAACCAGACTTGCTGCTGAAAGAGAAAGTAAAAACAGAAGGTGTGTTGAGGAATCACAAGAGCATCGTGAAAACAGGCTTGCGGCTTCAAGAGATAATATACATATATAAAAATAAGTTGTATATATGCATGTTTGTTTGTTTGTGAGTTTGCATTTCACATCATTATAAGTATATAAGGCTTTGTATATGACGGCATTATAAGATGACACACAGACTGGGACACCAGGACTAAAATGACGACCAGGACACAGGGAATATAAATGACGACCTGGAAACTCAAAGAGAAATTACAGACAGGGACACCAGGACACAAATAACGACCGGAACACAGGGAATATAAATGACGACCAGGACACAGGGACACAGTTATCATATATAATCATACTAGCTGTTGGGGCGGAACTTCGCGCCACCCCAAAACCTAGTTGGTGGGGGCCCTTCGTGCCCCCCAATCCCCCCCGCACGCGTAAGTCGTTACGCGCCATATTAGTTACGCGCCATTGTAGTTGTGTCCCTGTGTCCCACCTGTGAATATAAATAAAAGAGAAAAGATTTCTCTTTTCGCTATAGATATATATAGTTTTAACTACGTAAAACTTGCAAATATACAACATTCTTCGATGTCCCATTGTCTGTGCATATAAATAGATTGTCAGGTTTACCGACTCTTGAACATGAAACATATAATGGTCCATGGGTAAACAATCCGTATTCAGATCTATACGTCATATTTCTAATGATTGCCCTTGAGCGTAAAACTTGCGAATATACAACATTCTTTGCTGTCCCATTGTCTGTGCATATAAATAGATTGTCAGGTTTACCGAGTTAGTTTTCTTTTTCTCCTTTATTTTTCAGTTTTTTTCCTTTTTTAGTTCTTTTTTCTTTTTCAGTTTTTAGTTTTTTTTAGTTTTTTTATTAGTTTTAGTTTTTTTTTCTTTTTATTTTTTTTTGTAGTTTTTACCTTTTTTTAGTTTTTTTTTAGTTTTTTTTCTTTTTTAGTTTTTTACCTTTTTTTTGTTTTTTTAGTTTTATAGCTTTTTTAGTTTTTTAGTATTTTCTTTTTAGTTTTTTTTGTAGTTTTTACCTTTTTTAGTTTTTTTCTTCTTTTGTATTAATGCTAAAGCCAAGGTTCAAACCTGGAGCCTCTCGGACCTAGAACCTGAAACATAACGCTTTACCAACTCAGCTACTTAGGCTTGAATACATTCGTTTTGAGCAGCTTCCTCGGGTGCTGCCATTGTAGGTTGTTCAGTCATTTTACAATTAGAAATTTCTCTTTCAACGATCTTCTTACAATTAAAAATTTGTCTTTGAACG